>NC_047160.1:26524943-26699943 GCF_009819705.1 Hippoglossus hippoglossus
TGATTCAGAGCAGTTCAACAGGAAGGCCGAGCGCCTCGACTTCACAGACCCGAGATCAGCTCGCTCTCTTGTTTTATGGAGAGTTTGAAGTCAAAATGTGAAAAACCAAAGACTTAAGTAACTGTTCTTCATTTGTAAAACAAATCCGGCGGCTGTCAGTCATCTGGATGTTTGGAAACATCAGATCACATGTTCATTTCTGTTCAGTTGAGCGTCTTCCAGTGTTTGAGACGTGATGAACATGACTGACATCTTCATCGTTCATCGTTCATCCAGGTTAAATCTGCAGTGGTTTCCCAGAGCTCAGTGATATTTAGATTTAATTAAGATGGACGACGTGGCAGCTAAAAGTGAAGCCAAATCATCTCCATCGCCCCCTGGTGGCTGGCTGCAGTACAGTTCATAAACCCTGCCTCCTCCATGTTAGCAGAAGGGACACGGACAAAACTAAAAAAACTACACTGAACAGGCTGGAAGTTTGCTGGTTTCAGGGCTTTGCTCAAGGGCACTTCGGTGGTGGTAATGAAGCAGCACAAGTGTTCGGTTCAATTCTCGTCACACTTTTCTTACAAGGCCTCTTCTTAAACCTTGTTTACAACACCGACTATAACCGATTTATTTATTTGAAATAGTTCAACAGAAACACATCCTGGCTACAGAATAAATAAAACAGGCTCAATGTTTCTGCTCTAGCGCCCGATGTCTCCAGACGAGGTGTTGGGGCCCAGATCTTCACCCTCCAAACCTCCTGCGTCTGTCAGGTCTGCGGTTTGAAGAGTCGATGATCAGAACCTGAAAACGCTCCGAACGTCAGCCGCCACATTCTTCCTTTCCCTCAACCTAAATGTGAACACATGCTATATTTACATACAGTATCTGCCTCAGAGCCGCGTGGAACCTGGCTTTGATTCAGCGCTGTTGTGACCCATTTCCCAGATCTATGACATCTGGAGGAGGAGGAGGAGGTGGCAGGATGGAGGGAGGATGGAGGGAGGGAGGGAAGGTCGCAGGGAGGAGCCGATGATGTCTAACAAACGCGCCTGGCGGGAGGTAACCTCTGGAGCAGGTAGCGTGGCGCAGGCTCTAAACGAGGCCGACGTCCAACTGTGTGTTTCATTATGAGCAGATGCTGCCGCGATGGGAGGGAGGAGGGAGGGCTGAGGAGCGTGGAGGAGTGAGAGGGAAGGAGAGAGAGAAGGAGGAGAGGAGGAGGAGGAGGAGGAGGAGGAGGAGTGTAAACAAAAGAAGACAATGAGGAAGGAAAGAATGAAGAGGAATAAATGAGATGAGGAGAAGAAGCAAGGGAAGGAGATGACAGGAGGAGAAAGGAAGGAGGGATTAAAGGAAAGAAAAGGAGGTAAAGAAAGAGATGGAACAAGGAAGGAAGGAAAGAGAGAAAGTGAGGAAGGGATTAGATGAGGACTGTAATCCCTAAAAACTGCAGCAGCACCTCTGACCGTGTGTGTGTGTGTGTGTGTGTGTGTGTGTGTGTGTGTGTGAGGTTGCATTTTAACTCTGGGGAAAGTGGAACACAAGCACAGACACACACACACACACACACACACACACACATGAGCTATGCAAGGTCACAACATGCTGCAGCCAACCAGCTGACAACTAAAGCTACTACTGTACTACTGTGTGTGTGTGTGTGTGTGTGTGTGTGTGTGTGTGTGTGTGTGTGTGTGTGTGTGTGTGGGGGGGGGGGGGGGGGGGGGGGGGGTGTTAGTGTGTGTGTGTGTGTGTGTGTGTGGGGGGGGGGGGGGTGATTAATGCCTTGTAAATCTCTCTCTCACACATTAACACTCGTTCTCACAGGATTTTATATTAAACCAAAGTCTTTAGCACACAAAGTATTATTCCTTTTAAATAGTTGCATGTTATGAATATGACCTCACGTTGCCTCTGACACGTTTACACGACGACTCCGGAACTTTCAAAGGTTAAAAACCGGAATTTAAGAATTTGACGCGACAAATCTGAAATCTGTCACAAAAACAGAATTTGACTCAATAATCTTAGATATAAATGTTACACAAATATTATAATTTCATAATGAAATGATCTTTGGGTTAATTTTAGATTAAGAATCCAACAGAAAAGACTTTAATGATTTTTCCCTTGAGCTCCACACGTTGTTATTCCTACAATACGAGTTAGAACAGAAATTTACATTTTTATTTGACGAAAATGTAGATTTTCTTCTCATTCCATGAATTTATCTGATCGTGTCACTTTCAGTTCATCTTTTACTTGAGGCAGAAAACTTACCAGAGATGTGTTTTTATCAGATTTATTTTTTAATTAAAAAGTCAAATACAATTAATATTCAAAATGATGCATTTGACTGTGCACAGCTCAGTTTTTTCTTTTTTTAAGAATTATTTTTTTTTGCATTTCTGTGGCTCTGCAAACTGCTCCTACATTTTTTTAATTGCCTCCTTTTTTAAAAACATTATTTTTTCTTCAGCCAGTTTTCAATTAATCCTCCTTTTTTCTTTTTCTTATATTTTTTTGCTTTTTTTCTCATTGATGGGACATTTTGCATGGAATGTGTTTTTCTGCGCTGCGTTACCTGAGGTGTAAGACGTCCGTATCTATCCTCTTGTAGGTGGAGCGTCGTCGAGCAGCGCGCTGGAGAGGGGGGCCGGACTAAAAAGACTGCCTTAAAACTAAAGACACAAAGAGCATCTAAAGCTTTTTCCTCCTTTTTCTCCTCCTTCAATTTACAAAAAGAAAAGTGATGAAGTCCTCAAGCTGTTTTTTTGTTTTTTTTTCCTCTCTGCTTCAGTTCTGGGGATTTTTTTTGCTCCTCCCTTCGTCACGAGCGGCTTCTTTTTGCTTCGTGTTTCACTTTCACGGTGAAAGTTTTTTTTTGGTCGAGAAGAATCGAATCAGAAAAATCAAACGAAAGAAAAATACTTTTTGAGGAGATGTTCAGAATAATGAATTTCCGCCTCTTCTCCGTGTGGACGTTTCCGACGTGGACTCGATCGCAGTGGATTATCAGCTCTGCGCCTTCTAATGGGTTTTTGCTCTTGTTGCTCTTTTTTCCTGCTGTTTTTTTGCAGCTTGGTTTTTTCCGCGTGAGAAACTGTCGCTCCACGCTGTTTCCCCAGGGTCGCGTTCTATCGGCAGATCGATCCTCTTTTCAGACATCTTCCTGCTTTTTGGTTTTGATTTTTTTTTCCGTAGCCCTGGTGCCTGTAGTTGATGATTGACAGTCAGGGTTCGGAGGACAGGGTGACGGCAGATAATCAGCCGGCCCACCTCCTCCTCTCAACGGCCAATAGAAACTCTGGTATGAACTGACAGGAGCTGCTGTGGACACCTCCACTTGATTGGGACGTTTGAATACTGTTAAAGGAGCAGGCCGACTTTTTTATAATAAATCCTCTCGCTTGCCTTGAGAGCCACAGTCAGATGAGTGTGATTGTCTGGAATAGGAAGTGACGCAGTAACCTGATTAGCCTAGCTTAGCACAAAGACTGGAAGCAAGGGGAAACTGCTAGCCTAGCAGAGACTTTGTGGGCCCCACCCCCCACCCCCCAAAAAACACATAATACCAAATACCAAATCTTACAATTGTCAAATAAAAAATGTATATAATATGTTTACACTATCTTACAAGATTTTCCAAACTTTAGAATATCAATATTTTAGTCTTTGTCAGGCAGAACAAAAAAAAAAACACATTTTCCAATAAGTTTATTCACGTGAATGTCGTCCTTTCAAATATTGTTCCCATCCTATTTTTGCACTATTGTATAATTATTGCAGGATTCCAACATCTGGCCTTTTAACAAACCGGTGCATTTACATTAGTATGAATGTCGATTCATGTACATTGTCCCTTTTCAAATGAAAGAATAAACGAAATGAAACTGACGCCAGCTCCTGCTGCTTGTGAGCTTAGCGAGAGTAACTTCATAAACTAAAGAAAGATCTAAATGTGTTTGAGCTGAGTTAGTTTCCCCTGCTTCTGCTCTTTAAGCTAAATGCGTCCTGATCATGTCACGATACCTTCACAGCATTAATTTAACGATAACTATAAGAAATTGTTAAATGATTCATAGATTTAATGATATAATTTCCACAGAATATCTCTGTCTCTCTCTATTTATCTATTCATCTATCTTCCTCTTCCTCCTCCTCAGTGAAGGTTTCAGCTAAATCAGGTTTAGTTCTTAAGGGGTTAATCTCCCATCGAATCCACTCATCGCAGCAGTCGACCTGTCAATCAAATCTCTAACGACTGTGACACTCAGCGACCTGTCCGTCACGTCCCTCCCTCCTCGTATCTTTCAGTAAATAAACCTGTGTAGGACTCAGCCGGTTGGTTAGGAACAGACGAGTAGCCGCTGATTCACAGCCTGGACGTTTTGTATGTAAGTGCAGCAGTGTGTTTGTTCTGAACTATAACAGTATGTTTACGGGATATAAAGTTGTAAACTGGTGTATGAGTCTGAATATTTGTAGTCATCGGTGGTTTGCTGTAGGAATCGAACAGAGCAGCTGAGTGACCCGCTGCCGTACCTGTGAATGTACTTTGTATTCAGAAGTTTTTATTACAATAAACAAGTGCTGAAATTAGACACGTCACTCGTCGCTGTTTATATTTATATTTTATATAGGTTTATTTTTATAGGGAAATACAGAGCAGAGCTTATTTAAATGCACTTTCCCCAGACGGACCTTTACATGAACAATAAACACCACATAAAGATGGAGTAGTAAAGCCAAAGTGTCTCAATCGCCCCCTGGTGGCTGGTTTTGTTTTAATTCGTTTTCCGATGATATGAAAACAGGCTGAGACGTCATGATTGACAGCTGAGACTGACTCACGATTGGTCGAGAGTTTGTATCCAGGATATTTTGGCTTCATGTCTGGATAGTAGATGAAGGGGAGACGTGTCGTCCATCTTTATTTATGATCTGTTTCTATGATATAAACACACACAACAATACAAAAATCAATGTCACAAGGAAGTTATCCTTGTTATTATTATTATAATATAAAGCAGTCAAACAAAACAAACAATTTCCCCTCTCAGTCTATATTTAGACCCTTGTTCAGTCCTGTTTTTCTGATCCTTCCCCTTTACATCCCGAACACATTCAGTTTTCTGAGAACATCTCTGCTGCTTCCCATCCAAAAGTTTTAATTGCATCGATTGATTGCACATCATCTTAAGCAGCTCGGTTATTGATCGTGGAAAATGTTTGCAGAGCTGAGGAATAAACAGCCTCTGATGAGGTTAAATTCAGTGAGAGATCAGTGTTTATGTTTCTCAAAGTTTAAATGTGAACCTGAAAGATTAAGACTGAAGTAAATCCTTCAGAGACCAGTTCAGAACGCGAACATTAACATTTAATTCATGGACTTCTGAGCCCGGTGCGCAGAGCGAGGTTCATGCAGCAATTTTCCAAACCCGACTGAGACAGAAACTAACCGACCCTGACGTGAACCCGACCCGAGCCTGATGCACTGAATATAAGTATATGAGTTATGTTTGCCCTGATTACAGACGTGTGCAGAGATGTGTATATATATATATATATATATATATACAAAGCTAACTTAACATCCAGGTAGTAACAACATTTATTCTAATGTAATCTACAATATCTGGCCCGACCGGACTCTAACGTGGACACCGTGTGATTGACAGCTAGAACCGTCCAATGGGTGCAGTGTCCTCGAGCTCTTAGTCAGGCTCCACCCCCCCCCCCACTCATCCAAATATGGTTACTTCTGGTTTTAAAAAAACCAAGTCAACACTGCAGCTCACAAACCAACAGGTGGCGACGGTGGGTTGTTTATCCCAGTTACTGCTCCACTGACCCTTTAACTTCTCTCACTCAGACATTTACAGACAAAGACCTGATTAATCATCAAATGAGGATCTGGTGCATTTCTCTGTTTGTATCATTAACATTTTAATATTTTGGGGGTTTCGAGTGTCGTCTGTTCAGAATAAGACATTTTAGAGATTGACAGTTTCACCTCCAGCTTTAAATATAAACTGAAAACCTCCCAAAACTTTAGGTGTCAGCAAAAAAAGTATCATGAATACTTGATAGTTGTGTTCTGTGACATAATGTCCAGGAGGCAGCTCTGCTCTGGTTTCATTACAGGCGTCCTCGGCACATTGCTGCCGCAGACAAACATTCATCATCTCACTGATCACAGAGAAAACACAAAACCCCGGTGCAGTAATGAAACAGTGAAGTGGACAATGAGAGGTTGGAAAAGACGAGTGAAAGGTCAGTCAACAGAAACCACATCGATTTCGGATTTGTGTTCGTCTTCCTTGGAACGTGGAGCAAATAGTCTGTATCGCTAACAGAGCCGTGTGTGTGTGTGTGTGTGTGTGTGTGTGTGTGTGTGTGTGTGTGTGTGTGTGTGTGTGTGTGTGTGTGTGTGTGTGTGTGTGTGTGTGTGTGTGTGTGTGTGTGTGGTCGTCCTCAAAGAGTTTCAGATTTTTTTTACCTTATCTTTTGTGGTAAATAGAGAGTGTGTTTTTCACTGTGTCTGAGAACCAGTCCATACTTAGTGCTGCTGTTATATTTTAATTAAAGCCGAACGGCGGCCTTAATTACCGCCATGATAAACAACACCTCTCTCTCTCTCTCCCTCTCTCTCTCTTTCTCTCTCTCTGTCTTGTCATCAAAGCTTGCCCAGATGTAGACACACACACACGCACACACACACACACACACACACATGCACACACACTCTGAGCCTGCGGTCGGTCTCAGTGGTGCAGCAGAACTGTGTTTATGGCTGTTAATGAAAACTGAGGCCGGAGTCCCCGAATCCCAACGCTAATCACCATCCAAGTCTCTGGACAGGAGAAAGAGAGGGAGGGAGGGAGGGAGGGAGGGGGGGAGAGAGAGAGAGAGAGAGAGAGAGAGAGAGAGAGAGATGAAGAGCTTTCAGAGACGACAACATCTGATCACAATTTGTGTCAATTCAAGTCTGAACAAGCAGAATAACATAAAAAATGAAATGAATATGTGGAGAATAGTCGTCCGTCTTCCTGTGTGTGTGTGTGTGTGTGTGTGTGTGTGTGTCTGTCTGTGTGTGTGTGGCGCGTTGAAGGTCCAGTGTGTATCATCAGAAATGTAATATAATCCTCATCAGTGTATAATCACCTGAGAAATCTAGGAATCATCTGTTCCCGTTGCCTGAGAGTGATTCTCTCGGGCGGCTCCTCGTCCACGGACTCTACAGAAGCTCTGAAGGGACAAACACAGGCACCGAAGACGTGCGTCCACATTCTCACATCACACGAAGGCCGACGTACTTTCTCCTACTCCCTTGCAAACGGAGGAGTGAGATAAGGAGTATTTAATTAGTTAGTCACGACTGTTCATGTGCAGAGTTACTTTCGGAGGATGTGCACCAAAAAGATTCAGAACGCAGGAGGCAGCAATGATGCAAGAATATCCTGTCAGAGTTAGAGCTAAAAATACAAGTTCAGGGTGTCATTAAAAACCAGAAGGGTCTTTGTCCCCGTGGAGCAGGAGGACGATGATTCCATTTTGTTTTAATTCCTTGTGATGTTATTTTGACGATCGTGTGTGATTATGTAGATACAACTATTTTAATGATTTACCTGTTTCACATACAAACAAATGAAAACATCAAACTGAGTTTCCTGTGAGAACGTGCAGCTCCACTGCTGTTTTCACACTGCGAGTCTGAAAATAACCCGAACAGAGGGTTTATTAAGCACACGCAGCCACACTGAGCTCAAACCGGCTGTAGAGAATGGGCCGTGCGAGGAGACATGGCCGCCCAGAGTGCAGTGTGCGAGGAGAGAGGAGACACGGGAGCGAGCCTCCTCCTCCGCTGAGACAAATTCTCCTCCTGGCTGGAAGTACTTTCTTCTCGCATTTGCACATTTTCAGTGATGAAGAAATTCATCGTCCAAAACTAAACTGCAGATTTGATTTTCATTTAGCTCAATATCTGAGAGGCTGTGTGACCCACAGCTATAAACTGAGCCACTAATTTCTATTGGCTCAACTAAAAAAACAACGGCACATTATTGATTTCTTAATTTAGCACAGAAATCATTTCTAAAAGCCGCCTGTGGGTGGCGCTGGTGGTTCTGCAGCTCGGCTTCGTCTCTGGTTCCTCGGTGACCCTGTGTGTCCTGGTTAATTGTGTTACGATAATAAATCATGTCCTCTTGGCCGTTACGCTGCTGCTCACAACAGAGTCAAGGGAACTGATTTAAATTGAAATAACAAGATGAGATCAGATCATTTTATTTTCTGAAAACAAGAGAAAAAAAATCCCAAAAGATTATTTTTTGGATCAACGGCCATTTGGACCGTGAAGTGTCCTCTGCCGCCCTCGACCACAACTCCACCAGACTGCTACTGTTAGCACGGAGCCAGCACACACACACACACACACACACACACACACACACACACACACACACACTCACACACACACACACAAACATTCATGTACTCACACACTAAACAAACACACAAGGATACAGAGCCTCCAAATAATTAGTGATCCCAGAAGTCTGCAGCAGCATAGTGCCAGCAGTGTGTGTTTGTGTGTGTGTGTGTGTGTGTGTGTGAGTACATGAAGGTTTGTGTGTGTGTGTGTGTGTGTGTGTGTGTGTGTGTGTGTTCAGGTTTGGACAGTCCCCTTAATGAGGAGACAGAGGACAGACTGGTTTATAGAGAAAACCTTCCAAATCCCATTACTGCTCTGGTTAGTGTGTGTATGTAGGGGTGTGTGTGGGTGGTTTTATGAGTAGGAGCGTGTATCATTGTGTGTGTGTGTGTGTTTTTGTCTCTGTGAGTCTATATAAGTCTCTAAGTTGTGTGTCTGTGTGTGTGTGTCCCACTCTGTCCTCAGTAAACAGCGACTTCTCATTAAAGCTTTCCGCTTGGCTGCCAGCGAGCAGCGAGTCCTGGAACCTGGATAATCCACTCCCCTACACACACACACACACAGACACACACACACACGAACACACACACACACACACACACACACACACACACACACACACACACACACACACACACACACACACACACCAAAGCTCTTGCCAGCCTGACTTGCAGCTCTTATATCAACTCAACAGTCACCTGGAGAGAAAATAATATGGAGAAAGAAGAATGTGAGGAAGAGATAAGAACAGAAAGTGATGGAGAAAGGAGGAAGAAGAGGAGCAAGAGGAGGAGGGAGGTCTGGAGAAACATGGGAAAGGAGGTGTAAACAGAGGATTTGCAGTGTAGGAGGAAGAGGTGGAGAGGGACAGAGGAGAAGAGGATGATGGAGGAAAATATTGAGCAAATGAGGAGATCCTTAGGAAGGACGAAGAGAGGAGGAGGACAGAGCAGCTGAGAAAAGGAGATAGAGGAAAAATGAAGGATTTAGGAGAAGAGAAGGAGAAGATGATGAGGAACAGCAGTGGAAGATGGTGGAAACTGGAGGAATGGTGGGATTAAAAAAGGAGTTAAAAGTGGAGGACAAGAATGGAAAGAGAGAGTGGAAGATGGAGATGGATGCAGAAGCTGAGGATGAAGACGAGCGGTGAGGGAAGCGGTTCTCCTCCCCCGTGGTTAGCTCCTTTACTCCTCCTTTACAACGTCCTCTCCATCTTCCTTTGTAAGGAACAAGGAGGGATTGTGAGGAAAGAGTTGAGGAAGGAGAAGGACAATTGTAAAACAGAAGAGAAAGAAGAGGAGTAGCAAAGGAGAAGAAGAGGAAATGGAGGAACTAAGCGAAGCAGAGATAGAAGCAGAATGAAGGAGGAGAAGGAGAAGAAAAGGAGGATTAAAACGGAAAGAGATAGCGAAGGAGGAAGAGGAGGAGCAGATGAAAAGAGAAGGAGAAGAAAAGGAGGATTAAAACGGAGTGAGATAAAGAAGTAGCAGAGAAGGAGAAGGACTGAGGAGGAAGAGGAGGAGCAGCAGAGGGAGTGGGTGTATTTGCAGGTTAATCCTCTCCCATTAGCGGCTCCTCTGTGTGCTGTAAGGATTAGCCTGTTGTCTGAGCTCCCGTAGGCCGGGGAGCGGGGGGGGGGGGGGGGGGCGCCCGCCCCGGTGGCCCAGCCGGGAGCCTCCGACTCCGGGCACGGCCGCCCGCCGCCGTCCCTCCTCCTCCTCCTCCTCCTCCTCCTCCTCCCTGCCTCGGCCGCAGAGCTCAGCGAGGACTCGGCGTTCGTTAGTTTGTTTGTTCTGCGCGTGGTGCTGCATAGCCAATGACCGTGATGGATGGGAGAGCGTTTCCCTGGGCAACGGTTTAGAGGCCCTCCCCTCAATTAACCTCTTGGCATGGCTCTATCAAACACACACACACACACACACACACACACACACACACACACACACGCACACAAAGACAGACACACACGTATTCTAGATATAACTCACACATTGATATGCAAGATACAAAGTCATACAGCCCATGCACAGATTAGGTCAAGTTGAGGCTGCTGCTCATAATTCATCGCACAGGCCAAGACACACAAACACACACACACACACACACACACACACACACACACACACACACACACACACACACACACACACACACAGTAAAACACACAGCTTAGCAGAGGATGCTGTATTTACAATTCGGGTCACACAGGCAGAGATAAAAACACACCGAGGCGAACACGGGTCAGCGGTGCTTCTAATGCAGAGCACACACACACACACACACACATGCAAGTACACACTCTCATATATACACACACTCTTGTGCACACACATGCACGTAGTTTGAGGGCAAAGCATCACTTATGTTGTTTGTAATGCCAAACACAGGCTTGGTTTAACACACACACACACATTTTACACAGTTGCACACACACACTCCCTCACACTCTACACTTCCAGCCAGCTGTCGATAACACACAGATAACGACGGCAGCAAACACAAAAAAAGAGAGAAGAAGAAGAAGAAGTGCGAGCGAACTTCCTGTCCCAGCAGACGAATCAGATCCTCCGACACCTTCTCGTTTTCCTGCCAGTTTGTTGTTCACATCTGTCGCCGGCTTGTGTGTAGCTTCTGGTGCGAATCTGGGCCAACGCTAACTTTCTGTAACCGGGAGCGTTTCATGGGTGGAGTCGTTGAGGGGGGGGACGGAGGGGGGTTGAGCCTGGGAGGCAAAACTGAGGGAGAGAAAGTCTGACTGCAAACGGCACGCAGACAGGACGGCCTTCACATCACATCACGTCAGTGTGTGTGTGTGTGTGTGTGTGTGTGTGTGTGTGTGTGTGTGTGTGTGTGTGTGTGTGTGTAGCAATGATTACATGTGAATTTAAATGTGTGTTTGTGTTTCCGTGTTGTGTGTGTGTCTGAGAGTGGAGATGGTTTGGGGACATGACTGTGATGACTGTCTCTCAGTGTGTGTGTGTGTGTGTGTGTGTGTGTGTGTGTGTGTGTGTGTGTGTGTGTGTGTGTGTGTGTGTGTGTGTGTGTGTGTGTGTGTGTGTGTTACATGGAGGGAAGTGCTGTCCAGGGGGGAGATCTTCTTCTGCTCCAGTTATATCGGTCAGACACCAGCACAGTCCTCCACGGTCCACTTCCTGTCCATTTCCTGTTGGCCTTTGACCCTGGCGACTGAGTTGAGGTCCTGAGGGTTCGGAGTGTGTGTGTGTGTGTGTGTGTGTATGTGTGTGTGTGTGTCTGTGTGTGTGTGTGTGTGCGTGTTGGGGTGGTATTCCCCTTCTGGAGCTTGGAGGCAGAAAACAAAAATAAGTGAAGCGAAAAGAGTTATTTTCTTCCTCTACTCACGTCAACTTACAGAAAATAAAGATAATATTAAAATGATAAATAAAACCTGATGTGATTACAACATATTTGACAAAAAAAGTATATAAATACAAACAGTGAGTGAATTATTTAATCCGCCGGTTTTCTCCAGTTTGATAAAAGCGATATTGTGGACGAACGTATTTTATCTCATGGTTTTTTTTAGAACTATAAAGAAAACAGAGGAAGGAGGAGGTGAACTGATCTGAGGCAGAGACGTCAAGCTGAGTTCCTTCACTTCAAAAGTCCAGACAAGAAGAACGTGTCAGGAGAGTGAGAATCAGCACCAGAACCTTCTCTGTAGAATCCTGCAGCTTCACCAGTTTCTGTAGTTTCTCGTATTAAAAGAAATGGTCCGATGCCAGTTTGAGGTCAGAGCTGCAGCTGAAGTTCACCTCTGACTCACTCGGCTCTTTACTCACATCACACGTCCTGTTTCTGCTTTGATATGGAAACACGTGTTTGTGTGTTTGTTGGATTTTGGGGGTTGTGACGATTCACTCGTCTGTCGTCCGGTCTCTGTTTTGATTGTTGAGGTTAAATTTTTGCTTTTATTAACCAACTAGTCCAGTGACAGAGAAGCTGCAGGTTTTATCCTTTGATTCAATCAAATTTCAAGCAATTTAATGTGACGATTTGCTGCTTTCAACAGTTTAATGTCATTTTGAAGTGAAAGGTTTTAGACTGTGAGTCTGAGATAATGTCTCTCTCAGCTCATTCCTTCGCCAGGACCCTGATATTCTGCACCAAATCCTGTCATGTTCTTTGGACCCACTTCTAAAACTATGTAAGTTTGGTGTAAAAGGTTTATTTCCTCAGAATCTCCACCTGGTCGGGTTTACGCAGGTTCTCAGTGGCTGAGCTGCTTGTAAAAACTGCCAAACAGTATTTACACTGACAGCTGCAGAAGCGCAGGTGTACGACAATCCACATTTTCACTTCACTCATGTTTAATCATTGATGACGAGTTGGGTCGCAGCTCATATAGAAACAGCTGCAGGCAGGTCCAGATCTAACTTGGACAGATCTGGACCCAGTGGGAAACGGGTCGGGTCCACTACGTTCTGCAGGTTTGTGTTTGCACATATCTTTGATTTGTTTCACCGAGATTTACAAAGTATTCTTTGGGAAAATAGTTAAAATGTCGCAATGCTACAGAAAGTGAAAATTCCTGGATCTGCTCATTTGTCTGGATCGAACCAAACTTCTTTCACAAAGTTCTGGGAGATCTTTTTGTGCGTAATCCTGTTGAAAGAAGTCAGAGAAACAGGGATGAAACCATAGCCTCCGTGGTGGAGTAATAACCGGCAGGTGAATCAATAATAGAAATAATTCTGCCGACTCAGACTTTATACTTCTGGAGCTGAAACAAAAGAACCAGCTGCTGCTTGAGGTTAGTTTTTTCTCACAGATCCAGTTCTCAGTTTGCAGAGTTGAGTATCGCAGCAGAGCGTGAATATTCCAAGGTGCTCTGTTCTTAATTTCCGTCGGTGTATCCTCTCCCTCTCTGCCGCTGTGACCTCCCTAATTCCCCCGCAGGGATCACAAAGTTTCATCTTCTCTTATTAAACTTAATTTCCACCGTGCGTGTGTGTTTTCTCCGTCTGCTCAATGACAAGGGGATGCAGCCGAGCGGTAAATTGTCCTTGTCATCTGCGTGTCACCAGCAGAGTCGGTAACCTTAACGAGGACTGCGTGTCCGCCCGCTCCCTCCAGCGCTCGGTGCCGGGGTCTCCGAGGGCCCGCTGTGTGGCGTCCTCATCTTGTAGTGTGTGACGCCGGCGATGCGCTGGGACGCTTCCCTCGGCGCGGCAGGGAGGACGCCGCTGACGCCCCTGTCCTGCGTCGCTGCTAATTAGGGAAGCAGCATCGACCTGTTGGCTACCTGTGGGGGGGCGGTCCTTCTGCCGCACAGCGCCCGCTCTGTGCCGGACTTCAACCGTGTGAGGAGGAAGATAAGCTGCTCTGCTGGTCACTGAGCGTCACTGGGACAGATTAGGGTTCAGCGCATTGCTCAAGGGTACATCGGTTATGAGTGAAAGGTAAGAGGAAGTGCTCGTCTGCAGCTTGACAGGAAGAGGCGGGGCTTTTCTACCACAGAGAACGATTTAATACAAACAGCATCAAACCTCGAACGAACAAACTATTTGATATTTACGACTTTCTAAGCATTTCTACCCCCTGCTGTGATTCCCGTGGAAGTCTCAGTCGCTGCTGATGGACAAACTAAATTCACCTTTAGGTCAAATTCACTGATTTTACTCCAGATGAAGAACATGTGGAATAAAAATATAAAGTCTGGTTCCCTCTCGTTCTGCTGCATCGATTTTCATCCTTATTTTAAACATCGTTATCGGAGCGAAACACTAAATCTGTGACCTGCTCTCTAAACGCAGCGGCCATGTCGATGCCATTTCTACACGGCTGACGTTTGTCGTCTGGTCGAGTCGATTGCAGCGTCGCTGTGAGCGTTTCCTCCTCCAGATAAGATGCACATACAGATTGTGTGTCGATACGAGGATGAAATGGGGTCAGTGTGTTCTGCATGTGCACTTACTGTACATGTACATGTGTGTGTGTTCGCTGACGCTCTCTCTCTCGCTCTCTTCTGTCACTCATCAGATTCACACTCGTCTTTCAGAGCTTCCCACACACAAACACACACATATCGCTTTTCACACTGATTTGATTCTGATTTCTTTCTTTCAATCACTTTCTTGGATTCTCTCTCTCTCTCTCTCTCTCTCTCTCTCTCTCTCTCTCTCTCTCTCTCCCTCTCTCTCTCTCTGCCTCCATCCTGGCCTTATCTCTCTCTCTCTCTCTCATAGTATCTCCTTTGTGAACGGATCCTCAGCCCTGGCCTGCATTTGCATGGGCGGGAGCCAATAAGGCGTTTGGCTTCGGGGGGGGGTGGCGGGCGGCTGAGCGAGAGGAGAAGAATCTCATTTCCATATATAACGAGGTCTTTTCTGCCGGCAGCCGGGGAAACAGAAAACACGGGAGAATGGATTTATTTATGTATGGTTTTGTCAGAGATTTCCCCCAGTGGTTGAAGTCAATCCAGGAAGCCAATTATGCGTCGGATCGCAAGCGTGAGAGAGATTTCTTTTAATTTTACTTTGTCTCTGTTCAGCTCTCTCTGCCTCTGCATCCCCCAGTAAAGAGACGGAGGAAAGAAAGAGCAGCTGAAGAGTCGTCAAACCAAACTGAGGACGATGACAGGGGGGTTAGGGCGATTCCAGCTTCATCACCTCCTCCTCATCTTTTCTTTCCGCAGCTATCAAAGCGGCTGCCTCTGCGCTTCCTTCCTCCTCCTTTTCTTTACGCTCTCTGCTCGGGGCCTGCTTTTCTCTGAGAGGAGCTCCGGGGTGAAAACTAACAATCTTCCTCGCTTTCACTGTAAATGTCGAGAAAATTTGAAAATGAAAGAAGAGAAGAACTTGCAGCGAATCAGAGAGAGAGAGAGAGAGAGAGCAGAGTGATTTCACATCAGGACGAGCGAGACGTGCAAGACGCCGACACGCTCGACGTCTCCAAGAGTCGTTTTAAAAAAAACATCTTTATTTTCCTCTTTATCAAACAGGACTAAGAAGCGAAAGAGGAGAGCGAGAGAATAAGAAATTAAGGCATCTTATATTCTCCAGGATTGTTTTTTTTTTTGCCTTTTTCTAATCTGCGATGCAAAAGAATTAAAGCGTGGAGCCGAGCTGTTATCTCTTGCACGCAGCATGAGGAAGAGAGTGAGAGAGAGAGAATAGGCCAGAGCTGAATAATGAATCAAACACACTCCAAAGCCTTTTACATTTCCTATACTTCACCTTAAATATTGAGAGGCCTACTTCTCAGCCCACTGCTGTTTTCCGGCAAACAGAAAAATTGAAACTTCGGTGAATCGGGGGCATGAGGGACGGAGGATTCCTCCCATCCTCCGCTTTGTTTCCTTTTCCTGGGACACTGACTGATGTTGTTTTGCAGTTTTTGTACCCGGCTCGCCCGCTGACATTTTGCATAATGCCGTACGAGCGACTGATCTGAGCAGCTGGACGGCCGGTGATGAATGCCGGGAAGTGGCGGCGTGGGGAGAGAGCCGGGCTGACAGAGCGGCGGGGAGAGCTGCTCCAGCTCAGGCTGCGGAGATGAAGCTAATCATGTTAATCAAGTTTCCTGTGTTTAGATCAGTGGCTCACAACAGGAAGCACACGAGCCGAGGTGCGATGCGTACTCCAGAACCACCCCCCCCCCACACACCAGAAACCTTTGACCAGAAAAACTCACAAACGTGTAATCTGGCTCGAAATTCACCCGCTGCACCAGTAAGATGTAAAATACCATGTGAGCAGGTGGAGCTCAGGCCCGTAGGCTGTGAGCTCGGTTAGATAAAATAACATTAAGACGATTTCCCAGAGAGAAGTTGGGCTTATTTAGGAAACTAATATTTTGTATGAAAAATATGTGTGAACCTAAAAGCCTCGTGGACACAGATGTGTGTTTGCAGCTCTCTCAGTTCAGCTGAAACGCTGTGAACGTAGTGGCGCTGCCTGGCTGATGGTGGATGACGGTGCAAGGGGGGAGGAGCTGCTGCAGCTTCTGCTGTTTGACATATGGAAAGGTGCTAATGGAGCCCTCCAGTCGCTCCTGTCTGCATTGTTCAGCGCCAGCGGTGAACTTCCAGCCACGTCGGCTGTGGCGGCGGCAGCGGCGTGAGACTTCACAGCTTCCTGGAGAAGATAATCTGATGTTAATTACCATGGGGTGCCAATAAATCACTCACAATCATGTCAAAAACACGAAGGGGCCCTTCATGCATCATTATGGCTTCGCCGAGATGAGCGAGCGCAAGTCTTTCGCCATGACACCCGCCGCTTTGCATAAAAGTCCCTTCATTATCCCGCCCACATCATTTCACTGGCATGACAGCGAGAGTTTTTCCTTCAACTGCCTCCATCATTTCTTTCTTCACATTTACTCACGTCATCAAAGTCAAATGAAAACGTGTCGCTGCTCCGCTGCTGATGTTCAGGAGGACGAGGGCCGCAGGTGATTACGGACTTTACAGCTCCGCTCTATAATCGATCACTTAATCTATGCATTTAGAATCATTTGATAAAGTGATTAATTCAATTAGCATTTAAATGATCCATCCATCCACTGTTTATGTCTTTGTGCCGTTCAGGGTCACAGGATGGGGCCTATCCCAGCATGCACTGGGTGAGAGGCTGTCAGACACCTCTGGCTGCAGGGATGGTTATTAAACATGGAAATGATTGGCCTGACCTCTGAAGGTCAAAGATGCACTGGAGGTTGAAGCATTTGATTTATTTTTGGGAGTAAAACGAATCTGTAGACTACACCGTCTTGGGGCGAGAGAGCAGAGCGACGTGTCCTCTCTCTCTCTTCAGAACTAAATGACTCCTGAACTTGGACTCTGACCTCTGACCTCTCGTCTCACAGGTCCTCAGCTCTCTGGATGACAGAGGAGGGATTTCCTTCTTTTTCAGTTATAAAACTAAACCGTTGGACTCAATCGGCTTTTAAAGGTTAAACTCAGTGTGGAGCCGCAGCTCTGAAAGCACAACGGACTCTACTGCAAACTCATGATGTGATGATAACAGAATTTATAATATAATCATATTGTAGATTGATTTAAAAATATAAATCACTTCAGCAAATATCAACCTTTAAAAATAGCATAATACAGTTGATTTACCTTATTGTTATAAATAAATCTTATTTGTTTTAAGAATGAATCTAAGGTGCATATATACACACTGGTTAATGGGCTTTAAAAAACACGAGAGTTTATTGAAATTATTACATCATTGCTTTTCATTACAGACGGTAAATTGATATAAATTCATCAGAAATAACGTTGAGTGTTTTGTAGAAAAATCGAACTGAACTCAGAAACTAAACATTCGGCTCCTCAAAGAACAGAACAAAACTTCAGAGGTAAAATGAGCAGGAGTTGTTTTAACAACCAGCGTATTTAATATTTAATATCTTCCTGGTTTTTCTTTTGGTGAGTTGTTCACTTTTTCTTTAATCATGTTCGTGGTCAGAATTCTCTCCAGACGGATTTAAACCTCATGAGACCATCCTGGAAACATTAAGGTCAAATAAAACGATGCAAATAGATAAAATACGCCCCCCCCCCCCGCTCCCCTCCTGTAAATCTCCATATCTAACGAGCGTGGAGGTGACTCTGACGACCTGGCTCCGGTCAGCGCCAGCCGATTAGAGCGTCGGAGGAAGACGAGCGCGCTCTGTGTCCTAACAGCAGCATCTGAGGCTCACGCTGTTCCCTCCGTCTGAACATCTGGCTTCAATCTGTGTCTGCCGGTTGTAATGTTGACCGTGCTGACGGCTCTATTAGAGCCAGTGTGCGTCCGTGTCCAAGCTGCTACAGGAAATGACACGGCAGCAGCAGGTACAAGGTGCTCCCAGCGCGCCCGTCCAAACCCATCAAACGGCGCCTGAACTAACCGTGAGCGCCGGCAGATTTCCTGTTCGGCACCTCGATCGGCTGCTGCTGAGCCGCTGACTTCCAACATGGCTGCCAGAGGGCAGAGAGGGAAAGCTGTGCAGAGTCTACGATACATGAACTCTACTTTATCCGTTCAGTCCTTTTGTGTTTTAACTCTTTTTAAGCCAGTTTGACTGAATTTGAACGAATGTTTCTGTTTCAGTGAAGTTGTCACGTGACCAGGACGTGTTTCCTGGCTTCAGTTTCACTGTCGGTCCTTCGTACTGAGGTTAGAACTCGTTCAGGCGATGACTTTAGGTAAGAACTGGTTTATTAACATGTCTTTGCTCCCGGGCTGGAGTGGTGTCGCCTCACAGGAAGAAGGTTCATGGTTTGACTTCTGTTTCGTGCAGGATCTCTTGTGTGGAGGTGGAATCTTCTCTCCATGTTTGCGTGGGTTTCCTCAGACTTTGTCCCTCAGTCCAAACACAGCCTGAGTGACCTGCAGCCTCCGGACCGACTGTGGGTGTGAATGTGAGCCTGGATGTTTGTGTTGGGCCTGTGATCAGCTGCTGATCGGTCCAGGCTGAACCTCACATTGATTCACTCCGTTTACTGAGTCCCTGAAGCTGCAGCCGTGTTTGACTGAGTCATCTCAGCCCGGGTGGTTTTCAGTTTGTGATTTGAGGTTTAAGACAAAGTGAAATTAAGTATAAAATTAAACAGATATTTTTTTAAATATATATAAAAAAAGAAAGTTTAAACTTATTTTACATTGTGTGAATTTGCTTTGCAAGTTTCTTTTTATTCCTCATGAGTGTAATGACAGCGTCAGTCTGTGAGACACTTTGGTCCAGATACAGCCTTTAGCTGGAGGCTAACACAACATGCTAACATCCTTCCACTGCAGCCTGGGTCAGCACCATTACTTCGGCATGCTAACATGCTAACCAGTGATAAATAACAATAGACATTTCAGCCTCACAATGAGTTTTGACTTTTCTTTGAGTATCGTAGTCACAGCTTTTTGACAGTTTAGTGTTTTGGCGTCGAAGGACGTTCGCAGCCTCTCGTGTCGACACTAACGAAGCTGAAACCTTCAGTCAGTCATTAAAGGTCACGCCGTGCGTCAGCCGGGGCGTCGGGTGGAGCATCGAGAAGGTCAGAGCGCTGCTGGTGGTTTCATTTCTCTTCTTTAGTCGTGTGAGGAGAATCAGGCTCGTGGGTGATGGAGCTCAGGTTGATGGGATCTTATCGCAGCACATTCAGGTTGATTTTTGATGTTTACGATTTGATTCATTCCTGAAAATTCTGAATCTTCGACAGAATTTGCTCTAAAACAGCTGAAATGAGGCCGTCGCCGTGTCGACAGGGCATCGCTGTGAGTAACTGTTCACACACACACACACACACACACACACACACACACATACACACACGGACACACACGGACACACACACACTGACGCACAATAGAAATCACAATGTTAGAATGAATCACACCATCCCTCACCTTCTCTGTTGGTCCAAACTTTCTGCTTCATTTGAGCCCAGACTGTGTCGTATCTCGTCCGCCAAAGAAATCATCTGCCACATTGCATTCTGGGTGTAATGTGCCCCGGAGCAGTATTAGATTTAGCTGGTATCAGCCTTATTTGTTCACTTTACCCAGTCGAGTACACAGCGCATATATATACGGGCGTGCGGCGCGGCTCCTCATCTACTTAGCACTCGGCAGATAAAAGCTTTCTTTATCCCGCTTATCTTGCAGAAGATAAAACACACTCAGAGGACGAGTGGAAATGAGATGTGGCGACAAAGTGCATCTTTAAAAGGGGAGGTGTTTCTTCATTTCCAATAATGATGGCCTATATAGAGCGTGAAATGCTTCCAACTCCGAGGAAGCTGTGTGTGTGCGTGATAGAGATACAGCAGCAGCATTTGAGTGTACAAAGCGTTCAGTCCGAATAAGTGAACGCATCTAAATGAGCGAAGGGAAGGTTGTGGAGGGACAAACCTGAATCCCATTTTCTGCATCGCTTCACCCGTTCAGAGATGTGTGTGTGTGTGTGTGTGTTTGGCGGGGGGAGGGAGAGGGCGGGTGGCGCGTGGACGTTCACTGGGCCAAATGTTTGACCAGGAGAACATCAACGGGCGCCATCGTTCACCCAAACCTCCGTCTGACCTCTGCGAGTCTCATCTGAGTTTATCTCTTTGTTTTCCGTCGTCTCCCGGGTGCCGCCGCCTCCGATCCGACGCTTCCTCAGGACAGAGGAGTCATCGCCAGGCGGCTGCTGGAAACTTCTCCACCTGGAGATGAGATCGGAATCTACAACGAGCCCTGACAGGGTGAAATCAGAGGACGGCGGCAGTTACATACTAACAAATGCAAACAGAGATATTATGGTTCAGAACATCAAGTCGAAGCCTCACATAACTGTAGATAGAATAAGTTTAAAGATAATAAAGAAACAGATTCTACATGTGAATCTGTAGGTGGGGGATAGGACCAGGAATCCGTCTGGTTTCTGTTTCTAAGGCCGTGTTTGATTGGCGGTCGCTCCTCATGTCTCCATCAGGAGGCTGTGAGAGTTACTCTCGGTGTTTGACTTCTTGTTTTGTGTCTCCGTCTCTGTGTTGTAATATTTCCCGTCCTCCCCACTGCACCCAAACGCCTCGCGCTCCTCCTGCCTCCTGTCAGTTCTGTTTTTGCGAGCGTCTCCGTGACGGAGCGACTGGCGGCTTTGTGTTTATTGACGGTCAGTGAAGATTCCTGCAGCCACCTCCTCGCATTTCTTCTTTTCTTCCTCTCGTCTTCGCTGTCGTGGAAGTGACAGGAAGCTGTGAAGCTCCCTGACAGCGTTTTATTTCCTTTTCTCTCTTTTCATAATTCTTTTCTTCGACTTGTCTTGTTTGTGTCTGCTGGTAAATCTGACGCTTCACACAAAACATTTCCTGTTCCCGCTGCCTGTCTTCATGACGAGGGCGATTAAAGGAGCATTTCATATATTTTTTCCACAGATGAAGATCTTTCTGACACTTCACAGTCCACTTACCAAAGCCTTAAATCTTTAAATACATGTAAATTGCATGAAGTGAAGTGTGGAGAAGATCATTTCACACACTTGAGGCTTCCTCAGAAGTCAAACTAAAGTCAGGTAATAACTTTAAATTAATCAACCAGAGAGAAGGAGGCTGATAAACGCCACAGCCAGTCTCAGTGCGCTGGTTTTAATCTGCCAACCAGGGGTTCCAGAGATTAGACACATCCCGTTGGGGAGTTAATTTAAACATTGTATATTTTGGAACATATTTATTCACAGATATATCTTTGTTCAGCTTTGTCAAGCAATTAATTTTACATTATCAGAGTCCCAAGACACGATGTGTATCTGTGCTGGAAAGATTAACACGTGGAGCAGGACGACTGCTAATAATTACTCAACAATCACTGACATTTCTATATATCTATTTTATTTATCTTTGTATTTGTGGCCCGTAGTGACAGTAGTGGCAGTAGAAACGTCTTCTCCAGGAGACACTTGGTTCAAATCGTCTTTATTTAAACTGTGTTGATATTTGAAAGAGACAGAACGAACAGCTGAGTGAGAATTTGACGACGTGTGGCGGCTTGATGGGAAACAAGTAAACAATCAACTGTCAGTAATACGAAGGGTTTTATTAACATTTAAATAATGTGAGGAGACGTAAACAGTCTTAAAAGTTTGACGAGATCTGAAACTTACTGAGTGTGTGTGTGTGTGTGTGTGTGTGTGTGTGTGTGTGTGTGTGTGTGTGTGTGTGTGTGTGTGTAGCTAACATATGGTCGCTCTCTAAACAAGATGCCGACCAGCTCAGCACTCTGCATCCAAATGAGCGAACACACACACACACACACACACACACACACACACACACACACACACACACACACACACACACACACACACACACACAGAATGTCGCTTCATGTGTAACCTCTGACCCCCCTGCAGTAGTTTAGATGTAAACAGACTATAAATAGGAAGTAAGTGTCTGTGTGTGTGTGTGTGTGTGTGTGTGTGTGCGTGCGTGCGTGCGTGCGTGCGTGCGTGCGTGCGTGCGTGCGTGCGTGCGTGCGTGCGTGCGTGCGTGCGTGTGTGTGTGTGTGTGTTATCAGCGCTACCAGCAGCTCTGTAGTGCTGATCTATCACATAAGTCACTGGGGCCCCTGCTGCCTATTGATCTGGCAACCCTTCCTGACACACACACACACACACACACCCACACACACAGACACACACACAGACACAGACAGACACACACACAGACACACACACACACACACACACTGATCGCCTGCCAACTCGTTCACAGAAAAGCGTCCATACAGATGGTCTGAACTGATGAAGAGAGAGAGGGAGGGTAATAGAATAGAATCATCAGCAACAACAAAATCCCAGCCTCTTCCTCCTCTTCCTCCTCTTCCTCATCTGCTTCCTCTTCCTTTTCCTCCTCCTCTTCCTCCTCCTCGTCTTCTTCCTCCTGACTGATTTAAACAACCACAGTTCGTCCCTCTGCTCTTCAGAGTCAATAAACACAACGACACAGGTTTTAACATAAATCAAGAAAATATCAAAAAACTGATATTTGTTCATATTTTTTCAAAACCATTTTGGACGTCTGTGTGAAAACATCATCTAATCTGTTGGTTGATATTTTGTCTGCGAGGAGACAAGCTGTGACTTCCCATGACATCACACACACGTCGATATGAGACACTTCCTCTTCGTTCATGTTTTAAACTGTCCCTCGACAAGAATCATCATTCCTGGAGCTGCCAGCTTCATTTTGTTCTGTAGATGTTTTTATGTTAACACCTGCTGAGTAACTGGCAGCTCTCACACACACACACACACACACACACACACACACACACACACACACACACACACACACACACACACACACACACACACACACACACAACGTTGTGTTTGTCCCAAATTATAAAAAGCAGTCAGCGTTGAGCTGAACGGTGTAAAGTGCCGACCGTACCTGAATGCATCATCTGGTCCACCCACACATGAAAACAAAAAAATGATCATTTAATTGTGTTTTTATTTGTTATTTCAAGTTGAAAAAGTTGAGAATAGATGGAAGCAAACACGCAAACACACAAACACAAACACACACAAACACACACACACACACAGAGAGAGCAGTACAGGTGCAGGATGAGTCAACGCTCCTCTGTGAGATTCACATATAGATTTTCGGATTCACACATGCAGACACACACACTCACACACACACTCACACACACACACACACACACACACACACACACACACACACACACACACACACACTCACACTCACACTCACAGCTGTAAGGTCTGGTTCAGGTTTAGCTGCAGGCGTTCTGATGACCTTTGCAACCTGGGAAGTAGCTCAGAGAAATGCAGTGGGACGCTGGAAGAAAGGTTTCTGTGTGTGTGTCTGTGTGTGTGTGTGTGTGTGTGTGTGTGTGTGTGTGTGTGTGTGTGTGTGTGTGTGTGTGTGTGTGTCTGTGTGTGTCAGGAGATCAGCTGTGGCCTGAAGCGGAGAATCACAGTCAACTCTCTGGAGTCTCTGTTTGTTTCTGCATTTGTCACAAACTCTCATTCATCTGCTCCTTCCTTCCTCTCCTTCCTTCCTTTCCTTGCTTCCTTTAACTCTAAAGGAATAGAAATATAAAGTTAGTAGCTGGATAATACTGCGTGTGTAAGTCAGCGTCAGGCTGATGAGTGTAAACTGTGTGTTCTTCAGTTGGTGCTGATACAAACTGATCGGTTCATGACAGTATTTGTATTTTAGTCGTCTTGCTTGAACTATTGACAACACTGCCCCCACATGATTTCCGGTGGTACTGCTCCGTTACGTCTGTTTTGTCCGTATCCGTAAACTTTCAGAAGATTTGCACAAACGATCGCAGAGTTTCATTTGAACACGGACCTTCTGGTATCTTTGGCATTTTACTGATCTGGTATAATCTCTCTGATCAAGCTCTTACTTCATAAACCTTTTCTTACTTTGTATCACCTGGTCGTCTGAGCTCTTCAGCGCTCATGTCTCAGACTGAGGACGGACTCATCACCAAACTCTCCCTGCACATCCTCCCTTCTGCACTGTTTCTTTTTTAAAACACTCTCATGCAGACAGAGTCAACTTTGATCTCAGCAGGTCGGGTCCCTCTTCCTTCCCGCTGGCTGTAGATGCTGCAGAGAGGAAGAACAAAGCCTGATGGGACACTGGGGCTGAGAGAGGCAGAGATGCAGGTAGAAACAAAGCTGAGGATGGGGGAGGGAAAAAAGTGAGCAAGCCACAAAGGGAAAGAACGACAGAGGATGAAAGACGGATGGACAAGAGAAGGGAGGAATCTGTAAACAAAGTAAAGTAGAAAACACAAATAACTGCATAAGAGGAGGTTAGAATAAAGGAGGAGATAAAGAAAAGAGAGACGGACGGAGGAGAAGGACGTGGATGTTGAATTAAAAGGCTGTTTCTTTGTGTTATTTTCTGTCATCTAATAATTGCGAACACCAAAGAGAGAAGTCAGAGTGGAGCCGACTGTCAGATTGTTGAAAAAAAACGATGAATCGTTGGTATTATTCTCTTCTCCGAGCGTCAAGGTTTCACCGGTCCGACTCTGACAGACCCTGAAGACTGGGAAAGTGTCATTTCTATCAAATCACTTTTATCTTTGTTATAAATACCTGAGGTTTTGATCCAGTTCTGGTGACTGTGTCCTCAGCTGCAGTTCTGCCTCGCGGTGTACCCCAGGGTTCGGTCCTGGGCCCGGTTGTGGTTGTGTTCGGAAACACTTGTTCGTTGAGTAGCTAGTGAAGAACTTTAGAAGACTTCTCACGGTCTTCAGCAGATGTGTCCTGATGTTGAAATGTGTCATTTTTCAGAAGAAAATTTCTTAATATATCTTTAAATAAAAACTGCTTATAAATCATCTACAAACCTACATCTTCTATAAATTACAATTTGTCAAAGCAACAGTTTATTTGACAAATTAGTGTTGACTTCAAAAACAACTCAATCTTCAGATGAAGATCATGTAATATGAAGAACAGTGATTAATGTCCACTGCTCTGTGCTTCACCGTAGTAAGAGCGCACTTCCTCTTCCTCTTCCTCTTCCTCTTGAGTCGTGACTGAACGTCGGCGTTAATAGTAAATAGTTTCCTGCTGACTCGTACAATACTTATGTTGTCTGAGATCCAGGGGTCGGCATCAATGAGGCTTTCAAGTCCTCATCAGAACGTGTTTGAGTCATTTGTGTTATTTCACTTTCTGCTGAGTTCAGCTGAACAATGTCTCATCAATCTGAGAAGGAGATCATCGCTCGTTCTTCTGTTGAATCACATGTGGAATTGATTTATTGATTTTCGGAGGATCTCCATTAGCTGATGTCATCATCAGCCTCCCTCCCTGTGGGCTTCATTAGAAAGATAAAAACATGACAACAGCAAAGACACTAAAAGACAAACACCGTCTTCACTGTAACTGTCTTTTCATCTTGTCCCCGAACTCTCGGAGGAAGAAGAGAAAGCTGTCGCAAGATTTTTAATCAGGACCCGGTGAAATAAAAAAATTAAAAAGTCCAAAGACACCAGAGTTTCATTTTCACTTTGAGTTCCGAGGTTACACTTCTAAAAAGTTTTAGTTATTACTGTCTGTATTTGATTTAGTCTTTTACTGTGAAGCCCTTTGTCACGTCTCCTGCAGAAAGATGCTTTGTACAGTAAATAAACTTGACTTCCATTCTTTCCTCTGCATTATGCAGCAGTGCAGCTCTTTCTTCAGCTGCGGCTGCACTGAACCACTTCTCCTCTGGAAGGTTCAGTTGGTAAAGCAGCTTTTCCTCCAGAGACGTCGAGCTCCAGCGTCGATTCACATTGACGGACTCCGTTTCTCTTACTTTTTACACTTCCAGCAGCGGAGAGGGGAAAATGTGTCACACATTATTTCCGTCATTAAAAAAGTAAACTTCATTTCACTGTAGGAAACGACAAAGTTTATTTTTCACAGAAACAGGATGTCTGCACAGTTTCAGTTCTTTAAACATAAAGAGGACGATAGGTTTATCTTATAATGTCTCTCGTTGTGTTTCCGTGAGTAACGGAGGATGAATCTTGTATTAATCAAATGGTAAAATATGAACACAAATACTTTTTAATAATATAATATAATATTATAATATTTCTCCTTGTTTGTTAATTTTAAAAACCTAACTGTTCTTGTGGTTTCTTTAGTTTAATTGAATGAAATCCTCTTGTTTGTGAACATAAAATGAAAAATCTATGCTGGCGTTTCTCGGAGCGTAAATAAATTTCCCCTGAGATTAGGCTGTGTTGAAACACCTGAATACAACAAAACACTTCCTGTACAGCTTGTCATCTCGCTCCTGCTCCTCAACATGCCTGTCACATGTTGTTTTCCGCGCCTGGTCATACGTGTCAGCATCAATCTGTCGGCGGCGTCACTCAGCCGAGCGAGGAGGGATGCGAGAAGCCATCACTCAGCTGCAGGTAGACTGTTCCCGTCGGATCAAAACGGGAAGCGGCTCGGAGCGGCGCCGCTGACAGTCGTCACGGCGAGCGCACAATCGGTCTGGAGTCGAGAAAAGACAGAAGTGATCAGTGAGCGAACACCAAAACCTGCCGCTGACAAACGAGAGGAATCCACTCTGATGACGGCCGAGCGTTAACAGGACTGAAGTCGACTTGACACAGTCGCACAGTTACCACGTGAGATGGATAAGGAATGGCCCCTCGGTGAAAACACGGGTTGAGCTCTGTACGGTGGTCGAGTTGGGACACAGGACACTGGTCCAGAAGAGATTACGACAACGACCTGTATTCCAGATTATCAGATGGAATCTTCCACGTTATAAAAACCTGCTGCTTCCGCCTCCTTCACTCTTTATCAACTAGTTTAGTTAGTGAGTTGATTTTTATTGTGGTTAACTGAGTTGAATTCAGTTAAACTTTGTGTGTTTCTGCAGATAAATGTCCTATTTTTCTTTTTATTAAACGGCAGCAGAAACAGTGGGAAGCTTTAACTGGAACATCAGCGGCTCATAGTGCCAGAGTGCTCATTACACACACACACGCACACACACACACACACACAGACACACACACACACACACACAGACACACACAGGCACACACACACACACAATCCCCAAATGCATCCAGAGAAATGGAAGCAGGAGCTACACCCGCAGGCTGCGATGCTGCAAATTTATTCACTTTTGTAGGATAATTGAATTTTTCCTTCATAGTAGGCTGATTCCACGGGGAGTGAGTGTGTGTGTGTGTGTGTGTGTGTGTGTGTGTGCGTGTGTGTGTGTGAGTGTGTGTGTGTGTGTGTGTGTGTGTGTGTGTGTAGTCGTACTGATGTCTTTGTGAGGACCATTCTGAGCCTACAACCTGCAGAGTGAGGACGTTCTGACTAGTTGTGATGGTTAAAGTTAGGGTTAGAGGCTTGAGAATGTATTAGGCCAATAAGTGTCGTCACCAAATAGAAGTACAAACGTGTGTGTGCGTGTGTGTGTGCGTGTGTGTGTGTCTGTGTGTGTGTGTGCACGCTCTTTTTTCCTCTGGACTATTAATAATTGACTGGTTGGCGTTTCTCTCGCTGTGAGATTACTTTCACTGCTAATTCGGTCCTTTCTCAGATCTGATCTGCAGGTGTCTCAGGTTTTATTCTTTATTAATTAATTAATACATTTTATTTTCCGGTGGGTTGATGTTATTTACAGTTGGGACGACGGCTGCTTCAGTCGTGCAGAGGGTCACTGGGTTTGGTCTCAGCTTCCAGTTTGATGTGTGCGAGTTAACTTCAAGCGACGGGCGTAAACAGAAAGACTTTAAACCTGCAGCATTAGTGATTGTTTGATGCATGGAAAACAACATTGACAGGTCTGTAAGTCTGCCGTGACAGCGAATTCACAAGAGTCACGTCTCTGTCTCCGCTGAAACATTAAAGGAAGAAACACCGAGTGTCTTCTAAACAATCTGGAGCTTATTACAGTTGTTGTGTCCATCACTCCCGTCAGGAGTGATCACGAGGCTTCAGCGCCGCGGCTGGTTTGATAAATGTTTTACGACCTCCCCCAAACATAATGTGTGGTAGAGTTTAGTCCAGGTTTCACACGGCTAATTTACAGTAGAAGTTCTGAGTTCTGAAGTTCTAATGTTGAGCATAAATTCACTTTTTAATAGTTACGTCTACGTTAAGAAAACAACTGACTCAAATACCTACACAGAGACTTAATGGACTCATGATACTGGATGATGACCATGTAGTGACTAAAACTGACTCCCCAGTGTCCAGGTAGAGACCAAACTAGACTCAGGTGTCCACATGGAGTCGTGAATGGACTCAGGTGTCCACATACAGACCATAATAGACCTCCTCGTGTCAACGTAGAAACATTAACGCACCTTCTTGTCCATTTAGAGACGATAATGATCTCTGGGGTGCAGGTTTTGAGACAGTAATGGGTTCCCAGGCCTCCAATTGGAGAAAGAACAGCGCACGGAGGAATGATAATCGACTCCCAGGCGTCCAGGAGACGACGCTCACAGACTCAGGGGTTCACCTGCGAGAAATCACTAAACTCAGACGAGGGAACTCCACAATAAGAAGCTCATTATTTCCTTCTTTATCTTTATTCGGTCTGGACACTTTTTCCTTTCAACCATTTATTAAATTTTGCCCCAGAACATCGAGTGAATGTTTCTGCAGAGAAGACGTGGAACCTTGGTAATGTTGGTAATTTATCTCCGTAAACGAGACAAAAGAAATGAAGTCGTTCGTTCATTCTCCTTGTTTACAGAACAACTGCCGCCTGCATGATATTAATAAAGTGAGATCTAGTTTTTATGAAAAATAAATAAAATTAAAATAAGAAACGAGAGGAGAGTGAGTTTCCCGTTAAACAGATGCAGATGCGCTGCGGCTGCCAGTTCTGATCCCAGCCACAGTTTGTGTATTCAGGTCAGTTTGTGCATTCAAAGCAAACACAAACCATGTTCCTCTGCATCTTTAATGACCCCTCTCTCTGTTTCACACACACAAATACACACACACATTCAGCCTCAACACACACACACACACCGACACACACACCAGGGTGCAGTGGTCAAATATTTATGGTCAGGAGAAGCTGCTGTGTTATTGTACTTGATATAGCTTTGGGCGGTTTCTATTGCAGTAGCTTTGGTTCATTCTCAGCCGCTGCTCTCAAACACAAAACGCTACAAATACAAACTTTACTCCGCGTCTTTCTGCTCCGGAGCCGCAGCAGCAGCTTCGCTCCGGTTTCTCTGAGCTTCAGCCAAAAGCAGTTTTTATTTTTTCCCGTATTAACTCGTCCACCTGACGCTAAAGAGCCAGTTTAACGCTGCTTGCTGCTAATTAATCAGAGTGGAGGACAGTTCTCCTCCTGAGCTGCGACCTGGCAGACGGACGCGGGGCAGGAAACACAGATGCTGCTCGGTGGAGTCGCATGGAAGTAAACATACATCGGGTCAGAGCCGGCGGCTCGGCGGCGCTGCCTCACGCTGAGCTTCCACCAGCAGCGATACACACACTTACCCAAAATCACACAGATGTTAAATATGTTAAATATGTGATCTTAAGTCTAGAGAATAAATTGTAATGGAAACACGGTGGTTTGGATATTTCATCAGAAACTTGTAGCTTCCAGATCAAGCTGCTGTAAAATATATGACGATATCAGCATGAAGAGAAAAAGCTTTTTCTTAGTGTCAAGCAACATATGATGGTGAAATTAAATAAGTGTAATTTGAAGTAAAGAGAAGAAGTAAATGAGATAATGAATCAGAAACAGACTTTCAGTGCCAAACTGATATCTGAGGGTTTAGATAATGGATGATTTAATGCACAAAAATAACCAGAATATCAGTTTCCTGAATATGTCTTCACCTTTTTCAAGATCAGTGAATAATTATCTCGGAAATCAGGGAAAATGTCCCAAAAATTGTATGTTATCTCATAATGTGAAAGAAAAAAATAGAAGAACCCCACAACATTGAATGAGTTCCTTCTTGTTCCATCCGTCCACCAAGTTTGGTGTAAATCTCCTCGGTGGTTTGTGTGTAATCCTGCTGACAAACCCACAAACCAACAGTCGGACATGGGTGAGAACATTGATAATTCAGGTTTGATCCCCTGAATTTAAAATCCTGGTCACAGTCGAGCTGCTGCAGCTTCGTCTGCTGCTCACACTCGGCCGGTGGAACCATCCTCGCGTCACGTCATTATCCGAGCTATACCACCGTCACAGCAGGAGCAGCAGCGGCGGCGGCCATATTGACAGGTTCAAATCCTGTGCAGATGCTGCAGCTGCTTGTTGATCAGCTGGGAGGATGTTGAAGCTTTAATTTGACCTGAATTAACAAAGTGATGGAACAGCAGGAGAGATGTGAGCGTCAGGTGAGTCTGCAGGAGCGAGAGATGCTGAGTTATAGACGAGGAAAGGACGTGAGTTCAGACTTTAGATGAAATTTTAAGTCGTCAGATTTCATATCACGTTTCAGGATTGTGCTGTGCTCTCAAAGAAAGGAAGGAGCAACACAGACTGAGTGGGATCATAGGGAGGAAACAGGAAAGGAGGAAATCCATTCAAACATACGATTATGTGAAGACATACGTTATTATATCGTAAATGTGTTGTAACGACAAAGATGGATGATGGAGGAAGGAAGAGAGAGAAGAAAGGAACACAAATCAATGTTTTTTATACATAAAATATATAGTTTGATGTGAAAAATGAAATACTTGAAACAGGAAACTGAAGATGAGAGGAAGGAGTCAGAAGTTGTGAATGAAGGAAGATATAAGTAATGAAAGGAAATAAAAAAAGGAGGAAGAGGGCGAAATACTTAAATATAGGAGTGTGGATTTTCTGCCTGTTTGATTTTTGTTGCATCTTCAGAAAAGTCAGAGGGTGAATTAATTTTGGATTTAGGAAACGATGGAGGGGGGGGTTGTCTGTCTAATAACTTCTCTGTATGAAACGGGGGGGGGGGGGGGGGGCTGTTTGGCATCTGAGAGCATCGACTGTTGATGTTTGAAATAAGAAAAAAAACAAATGATTTTGATCTTCATCGTTCTCTCCTGCTAATTAGTGAAAGAGCGAGTGACATTTAAATATCTAATATCCTCCTCTTTCTTTCTTTCTTTCTTTCTTTCTTTCTTTCTTTCTCTTTTCTTTTCTCGCTCTTTGAGATGAATCTGTCTCCTTTTCCTTCATTTTCTGCCAAACCCCCCCCCTTTCTTCTCCTGCACTTTCATCCCCCTCCTCCCCCTCTTCCTCCCCCCGTCCCTCCTCCCCTCGGCCCCCTTTCCCAGCTCTGTGTCGATTAATTAATTGCCGGCTAATTTAATTTCTCAAAAAGTAATAACTTGTTTAAGCATGAATAAAGACTGACAAGGCAAAGTTCTAATCTGCCCAAAGTTTAATTAGAGCCGGCAAGGTTTCCACACAGAGGCAGACGAGGGGGTCAGAGAGAGAGAGAGAGAGAGAGAGAGAGAGAGAGAGAGAGAGAGAGAGGATGGGGGGGGGGGGGGGGGGGGGGTACCTGGATTAGAGCGGCAGCAGCCTCAGTCTCTTATTTAATTTTTGATTTATTTATTACATCTGCCAAGGAGGTTACGTTTTGTCCGTGTGTCTGTTCGTTAGCAGGATTATGCAAAATCCACTGGATGGATTTCCATGAAACTTGGTGGAAGGATGTGATGCGTGTCGGGGGGGTGCACACACACATGCGCCCCCCCCCCCTCAGGCGCAACAGATTCTGAGTGACAGGTACACAGACTAATGAGTGAAAGACGAGTGTTACTGCTGCTGAAACTATGAGGTGTAACTGTCTGGGTGGATGGTTACGACTTTATGGACAACAGCGAAATATTGGTTTTAATCAGTCATTTGATAACAGAGAAGCAATTGGACGAGATGATTGACAGCTTCCCGACAGATTGTTATCACAGTGACGTTACGTTGTCAGGGACAGATGTTTAACCTTGAAACATAAAAAACACAGATGTAAAAACTGCCAACAACATGTTTACTGAGTTTGAAGTTTTAAATTCAACTTGACGTTGGTCAGAATTAAAACTGTGTGTTTATACTTCGGAACCTAAACATCTTTAGATTTGAACAGAAATAAATCCTGAACTGCTGCAGCCACTCGATCATATGAGGAAAACATTCTTCACCCGTTTGTAAACCGTCGTACCTCAATATTTGTTTTCCTGTGTCGTGTGAATATCATCGTGATCCCTCAAATATCTGTGGGGATATTTCACTTAGTGTCGAAGCGGCGAACAGACTGGACCTAAAGGGGAACACGCAGTTTTCATTTGGAGGAATCATAAAAAGCATCGGTGCAGACGGGGGAGCTGAATATATTTGTGCCGTGTTGATTACGTCGTCAGACTTCGCTGCCTCGCTGATGATCTCGGACATTTCGATGAATCGAGTGCGTTGTTACCAGAGTCATCACATTAGAAAGTGAGGTTTGGAAAAAGGTTTTTAAACTGATGATTGTAAAATCTTAATAGGAACAGAGAGTGCGGCACACACTGACACACCAGGATCTCTGTGAGCCGCTGGCGGAACGTACACTGTGTGTGTGTGTGTGTGTGTGTGTGTGTGTGTGTGTGTGTGTGTTTGATTGGACGCATCATTGAAGTGAGAACTGTGCAACCATGAATACAGATGGAGGTTTGCAACGTGGTGTGTTTGCATTACTGTGTGGCTTTGTGTGTCTCCATCAAACACACACACACACACACAGAATTATACTGTGGTTGTTTCATAGCAACATATTAAACACATATTGTCTGTATGACGTCTGCAGGTCAAATAAGAAAGAAGAAACCTCTGACTAATCTGTCCTGCTCTCTGATTGGCTAGTTCTCGCCAATTCGTCTAATTATTGAATCTGCTAGAAATAGGAGAAGTGGGAATCTGTGATTAGTCAACAAGCGTCTTTGAAGAGTCCACACAACATTTGTTGGTGACTGGAAAATCGGGCTGAAATGTTGAAGCTTTACAACAATTGTGCAGAAATCCAGAACCTACTTTACATAATCATGTTGCAGGAGCAGGAAAGTGTCAATGAGTGAATTTGATCAGATCATGAACGACACAACGACGAAACCTTGCATCTATTTTCCATATGAAGGGAATGGAAGATAAAACCTGATTGGTTTATCGCAGGTTATGACCCAGAACACACCCATGATGCATCAGGAGATAACTCGGCTTCATCCTGTTTAAATCATCGTCCCGATGCAGCGACTTTTCCCTTCGCTGTTAAACATAATCCACTGGATTCAAACTGGATTTGGACGCCCCCCCCCCCAAATGTTTTACACCTTGTTATGAAAGTGGAGCCTGTAGTCCAACACATCTGCTCGTCAGGCCACGACAGGAGTTCACCTCCTCTGACACGGCGACCATCTAGAAAACCACGATTGTTAGTAAAACCTTGAAGTCTTCATCTTCTTTAAATGAGTCTAAGTCGGTGACTTGTTTCTGACGTGTCCTGGTGTGTGTGGGCTGATGGCGGTGCCTCAGATTGCGGCGGGGGAAGCAGCAGCAGGTCGTTCGCTTCCTCCTGGACGTCTTTGAGCGTTCACAGCAGCCGCACCTCCTTCCTCTCCTCTATTGTTCCTATAAGATAAATCGGAGCCATTGTCATCGACGGAGAAAAGGCGTTAATTGAAGGTTTTTCCTGCTGCAGCTTTTACTGCAACACACACACACACACACACACACACACACACACACACACACACACACACACACACACACACACACACACACACACACACACACGCACGCACACGCTTCAAAGTAATTAAACACATTAACACTTCAAGCAGAAGCAGAAAAAAAAGAGAAGCTCTCTTTTGTGTACATTTGCTTCCAGTTATCACCGAGGACCGAGCAGAGAGGGGAAGCTGGAGGATTTAGCATATCTCTACGAGTAAAGTGATGGAGCGGAAAAGAAGAGGAAGAGGAGGAGGAGATGGAGGAGGAGGAGGAGGAGGAGGAGGAGGAGGGGAAGAGGAGAGCCAATCCGCTCGGGCTCTTTACTCCAGTTGACAGCGTAAAATGTCAGATACTCATCTGGAAATTATTTCCATTTCATACCACTGACATCTTCCCAAGTGGGGACTCTGAAATCTAATTAGTTTGACCGGAAAAACCGGTGACCAAGGTAGCAGAGTGTATTATGCAGAGAGAGAGGCCGCCAGGGCGAGCGAGGGTCCCCGGGGTTAACTGGAACTCAGGAGTGGAGATGAGGGCTGCAGTGGGAGAAAGGAACTCAGGAGGGCTACTCCATTTTCAGAAAGCCTTGACTAATGGAGGGAACCTTGGATACGGCGTTATGGCCGCCGCCGCCAAGATCCACCAGAGAGAGGGGGGGGGGGGGCAGATAGCTCCTCCTCCTCTCGGGGGTTAACCCAGAACTTTTCAAACTTCTGACGAGAAATCTGAAGTCACGACTGTTCTGCCACGTCTGGATGGAACAACACCAGCGGTTTTAAGTCCTGACAGAGTAAGAAATATAAGATAATACACAAAACAAACTAATTATTTATCTGTAATATGTCCTCCTCCTTACCGTAATACTACATACCACCACTAGGGTGGGGACAGAACCAGATGTTATGAATAATCTAAACTCCATGATAATCCACAAATGAACCTCAGTGGAAGTAAATTCCATCGGAAAGAAATCCTGCTGCTGCCGCCACGTTTTCCTGTGAGGTATTAAACAGTTTGTCCCGAGGACGACACCAGAGGACACGTCATTACAATCCATAGAATCTATCGTCTGGTCACGAGTTTACACGTGAAACTTTATGGAAATATAACCGATAACTATAGATTTTGTTTGTGTGTGTACAAGTTGTGATGTTGAATTAACGGTCGGAGAGGAAGGGAAAGTGAAGAGGTCACAGAAATCATTAGCTTCGTCCTCATTACCCGACGACAGGAATATTTCTCTTTCTCTGACACTTGTTTATTTACACGCTAACGTCTTCGTCTTTGTGTCTCGACATCTAAACTGTTGATGGATTATTAATGTTCAAAACAAATAAATCACCTTCAGTCATCACATGAAGTTTCTGATGAGAGTCAGAGCAGGAAAAACAGCGTCTGATCAACCTTCACAGCGTCTTTGATGAGGGTCTGGGCCGAGGGCGCGTGGAGGCGGAGCCACCGTCAGAGGAAGGCCTTGTTAACAGAGTCCATCACAACCCCCCCCCCCCCCCCCCCCCCCCTCACCCCCACAAACTCCTTCTCCCATCGTGCTCTCCAATTAGCTTCATCTCAGATCGGAGCCAATTAGTTCTTGTGCTTAATTAGGATCGAACACGAGCCACATGGCCTCGGCGCTGAATCCCGTCGTTAGAGCTACAGATCACTTTGCGAGGGTCTGAACACGAGGTCACGTTGGCCCCTGGTCTTTTTTCACCATGTTATTGATGCACATTTAGATTCTATATTCAGAAGTTGTATTAATGATCGTATATACAACACAGATTCTGTACAAACACGCTGTTGAATATGAAAACACAACAAACATCTTTGTATTGACACGTCTATAAATACACAGCAGAACTACAGAGAAACACATTTTACACACATGAATGTTTTCTGCTTCTGAACTTGCTCCAGTTTTAATTGATGCTATATTTAAAGTTTGTGCAAACTCAACTAACAATAGTTTTGTTTCCTTATCTCTTTATTTATTACTTTACTTGTATGTTTGTACAGTACAATATGTGACACACATAAATGACACATGTATGACATGAGTAGCGTATTTCCCGTTGATGTGACGCGTGCTTTGTGATCACGTGTCACTACGGCTGCAGCGATTGAACGTCAGCTTCCTGTTTGTTCTCGTCTCACGCTCGTAAACGTCACCTGTTCAAAGACGGGTCCCCGGAGACAGACGCTCCACTCTGACACGTGTCAGGAGCTCGTCAGTGACGAACAGCAACAGATGGCGTGTCGAGCGTGAGACTGAGCTCAGGACGTGAACACAAAGGAGACGGGGGTTTCACAAACAGCGTCTGTGCGACGCAGATTTTCTGCTGTGGACGGATCCCGAAGCTCTTTCAAAGTAAATGTCTCCCAGAATGAGACTGTTTATTCTGATTGAGATGTTTACAGGAGGATTTTATTTTTGTTCAGACAGAAACTCTGCTGAGTTTTAAACATCCTGTTGAAGACGTGGAGATAATCTAAAGGGTCTCATGTGCTGCAGTGCTTCACGACCCCAGGTTCAATGTGTGGTTCAATAATTAACATATTTACTAAGAGTTCTCTTATTTGATGGATTAGACTTTGACACCAACTCCCTGAGGACTGAGGTGAAGATCAGGTCTCACTTGTTGATTTCCTGTGTTAGTGCTGCTTCCTTCTCATGCCCCAGGATCTCTGCGGCCTCGGGGCAGTTTGGGGCAGAAGACTTCACCTGCTTTCTCTTCTGTGAACCACGAAGACAGCAAATTTCATGGAAATGACTTAAAAGATATTCAGAAAAGGAAAAATGCTTTTCATAGAAACATCAGTCCTCCACCCTCGCTGTTCATGTTGGTGCAGGGGCCATCGAAAGAGAAGAATAAATCACAAATCATCAAATATGAATCATTTATTTTGCCACTAATGAAATCAATATATAAACAAATATTACTCATATTAGGAGAAGAAGGTGGGACTCCTCATGTCTCCTTAGATATATCCATGTTTGTGTAGTCATGGCCTCAGTTCATAGACTTTAAATAAAGATGGAGGACGTCTGGCTCCACAAGAAGCTGCAGTTAGGATTATAAACTCTGCCTCCTCCATGTGAGCGAATGGGATATGGACCAAAAAACTATATCTGGAAGCAACTGTTGGTGGAAATGAGATGAAAAACCTCCAACAGTGTTAACAGACACAAAGTCAGGGGTCAAATGCTGTGGTTGTTGACCAGTAAACTTCCCCCACAGGCTGAACTGGGCGGCTGAGGCCTTTTATCCGTCATTGTTGTTGCTGCGTTGTTGCTGCAGTGAGTTGAGTTCCGCCTCTGCTCGGCCGTGCAGCTCTGAGGCGTCCGTGCTCCATCAGCCGGCTGCTGACACGAGGTTCAGAGGCAAAGCACTTTATTAAACAGCCACTCGCACATGACTTAACATTTTTGCAAGCACATTGCTTTTGCATGGGAAGTGCTTAAAAACTAAAATCCACGGCGAAGGCGGCCGTGAGAATGTGGGGAGCGGAATTTAAAAGAAGCCAAAAAAAAAAAAAGAGCGCGGTCACTACTCAGCACTCCGCGGGATTAGAACGTGCACATCAACCTGCAAACAGACAGAAAAGCCGACTGTAGCTGCTTTTGCAAAAAAAGGAGGCAATGAATTTCAATTATGCATGAAGCGAAGGGCATTTTGGGAAATAAGCGCCGTTACCCGCGAGGACCGGCGCCCCCCCCCCGCCCCCTGCCAGCCTCCTGTATCAAAGAATGATCTAATGTCACGCACGGAAGAAGAAAGGTTACTTTCTGCATACCCATTGATATTTCTGCTTCCATCTCTGACCTTTTTACATTCTGAGCTGTGATTTCTTTTTTAAATGTCCGTCCGTCTGACGGCTTCTGTCCGTCTGACGGCTTCTGTCCGTCCGCCTGCTCGTCTCAAAGTTAAAATCCCACGAGAACATGTGACAGGACCCAGAGGTTAGAAACCTGAACATTCACACCACTGGAGATAAAAACAATCGTCTGTATCCGTCATCTTCCATCGTGTCATTTCCTGCAGGTGAAGAAAAAAGCAGTTCACGTTGTTTTTTTCCTTAATTGGCTGTTTGTGCATCATAATTAGCTTCTTAACGAACCTTTTTTCCTCCGTCCTCACATCAAACTGATCCTGTTTCATGCTCAGCACCCACCGCTTCACACGTGGCTTCGTTCTCTCAGCGACAAATTAAGCGACGTTCCTGGCACTTTGTGAACTATTAGTGACTTTAAAAATACACAGCCAGCTTTAATTAATTTCTCTCCAATGGAGGGAGCCATGAGTGTGGATAAAGGGATAATGACAGTTTTAATCAGCGTCTCTCCTGCCAACGTGTTCGCAGCTGAACTGTGACACCGCCGCGTTCAGGTTTGTTGGTTTTAAGGAAACAAAAGCAACATTTACACACAGATATTTGCACCAATGTCTGCGTCTGGAAACCTTTATCTGTCTGCTGTCGAATCCAGTTTCATTCCAGACTTTATCATCTCAGAGGAAATTGTTTTTGCAAAGCAGTGAACAAAACCCACAAAGCACGAACAGGCATCCGTCTGCACGGAAACTCCTAATGATACAGATAATAAAGACTAATTCAAAACACAGAAAAGAGAAAAAGAATATCAAATTAAAAACACTGAGAAACTCATCTGGAAAATGAGTGAAACACAAACCAACAAAGAAGGTTTATAATAAAAGTAATAAAGGGAAATGCAGACGTGTGTGAGGACACAAACACAAACACTGGGTTCCACGTGTGTGTGACGGGTGTGGGAGTTGGTGCTGTAGCTTCAGACGGTGGTTGTATGGAGTTCATCACCAGATTCATCACCATATCCACCCCCCCCCCCCCTGCTGCCGTTCTCTGGTTACTCATCCTCCTCCCTCTGTTTCTGTCTCTCTCCCTCCAGACCTCAGGCCCCTTCCCGACGTGGCGATGACCGGTAACTGCACCCACGAGTGCACCGAGTTCGGCCACTCCGACTCCTGCTGGATGCCCGGTCAGCCTTCCCCCACCCGCAAGGTGTCCAAGAACGCCCCCCCGCTCTCCACCTTCGTGCCTTACCAGGAGATGGACGGGCAGGAGCAGCTGATGGCCAACGGCAGCCCCAAGCCCCTGATGACGGAGGAGCGCGGGACGGGCAGCGGCGGCGGCAGCGGAGGTGGCAGCGGTTCCAAAGTGGCCAACATGCGGTTCATGACCCCCTACAGCAGTGCCTACCCCGGGGGCGGAGACTCGTCTGGGAAAGACTGTGGGCTGGAGGAGATCCCGCTGAGCCAGGCGGTGGAGTACCACTCGGCGACCACTCCCACCGGCCAGACCGCCAAGAGGGAGATCTACCTGTGAGGGCGCCGCTCTCCACCTTAAGGCCCCCAACCACCTGCCTGTACTCCCCTGGTCATTCCCCGATGCTGCTCGCCACCGCCCGTCCCACCTCCTCACTGTCGCCCCCTGTGCCTATTACTCGCTGTGCCGCAGCACCGACTCCCCTTCTTCCTTTTTATAACTGCATCCACTGTACAAGGCTTTAGACCCCGCCCACCTCGCCCACTGCCACCGCCGCCGCCGCCCACCTCTAGAAACCAATCAAATGTAAAATAGATTTAATTCAAATCAACTGAAGAAAAACACGCGGCGCCTGCTGCCGCGGACGGAATGTAAACTACACCACATCGTTGTGATAATTTAATGGGAAACTATTTAGCTACTCACGTATTTGAGTTGGATTTGTGTGCGTCGCTTTAGGCTTTGTCGCTGTGTTGGAACAGAAAAAGAAAACAACCTTCGGGGGGAGAAGGGAAAGAACCTCTTGTAAATCCTACTTAAATATACTGTGTAATGCTACCTATCCTATTTTTTCTGGATTTGATTCATTTCTCTTTTTCTTTTGTGTTAATTTTTCTCAGTGGATCCTGGAAATACCTTTTTGGGCCAAGTTGCATCAAATCAACCGGGTTCATTTTTTTATCAGGATCAGCTCGTGGTCACCTCGAGGACTTCTGCCGGAACGCAGCTGTTTCCCACTCGTCACAGTTGTTGTGAGAACTCTTGGTTCTTCGTTGAGTTTTTTCTTGTATTCCGTGTACAGAGCTGTAAATACCACAAACAGTGACGGAGGAAGCTGCTGACGGCGGCGTGCTGTCTGCAGATCCTCACGTGCCGTCGGCCCGATGGACTGGAAACCGTCGCGCGTACAGAGGAACGACGCCGTCACAGCCGGAACCTGAACTCCAGAGCATCACCGACGGTGCCGAGTTATAAAGACTTTTTATTACATCTTTTCTCTCCTCTACGACTTTACGACACAATGTGGGATCAGGAGGTAAAATCATTAGAGGCATCGACACCGGTTCATTCAGAACCAGACAGAAACCGGAGCGTTTCAGAAAGTGGATCAGATTCACGTCGTCAGGAGTAAACCACGAGTGTTATCCTCAAAAACCTCTGAAAGGTTTCCACGGTGGAGAATGAGTTCCTCCCACACTAAAATGACTTTGTAGATTATCTTTACGTGACATGTGACCATTACATGATCACATAATACAAGTAAACTTCCTGCTCATGGCCCCCAGAGGCTGAACAGAGCTGTAAAACTAAACTATTCTATCAACAGAGACATTTATCTTATTCCAAATCAAGGGTTCCTCCTCTGGGGAGCAGAGACCAGATTATGAAATGTGGCTGTGGTGGGTAATGTGGTGGAGCAGGAGGAAGGAAGTTATCAGTTTTTTTTCAACCTCTGGGGAACATGAATATTCAAGTTTAATTTCATCGAAATCAGCTTTTCTCAGAGATATTAAAGTTTGAGAGTTGAGTTGTGAAGATGGTTTTCAGAAGGTCAGAGAGGTCCTGAAGGTCTCCGTCCTCTGGGGAACCTGAACGTCCACAGACATATCAATCGTTTTAATTCTTCTCCGAGCTCCAGCGTACGATGCTCCTGCTTCAGCTCGTATTTTAAAACACCAGCTTCTCTCACAGTTTCTGTCGGGATCCGTGATTTAAAAAAGAAATGAGCTTGGCACAAAAGATTAAAAAGCTTAAAACACAGAAGAGAAGCTGTTGAAAAAGTCATCGTCTCTGCGAGCAGCTGAAATCTGGGGCCGATACCGACGGCTCAGCCGACACATCACAGCCGCGGCGGTCGGGCTGTTTGTGGCGACTGTGGTGAATGTTTCCCCCGCTGTGTGTTTTCAGTCTGAAGGAAGAGCTCTCGTTAGTTCCTCCCTCTTTACCTCCTCAGTGTGAGGCCGAGCAGCTCGCCGTTTATCTGGAGTATTTGTTAAACCCGTTAGCTGCGTTCGGCGAGGGGAGGTGGGCGCCGCCTCCCGTGGCGCCGCAGTGGCACAGGAACGCAGGATTAATGACACCTGTACGGGCTTCAGTCCACTAACACCCCCTCCACTCAGCGTGCCAGAGAAACTAATTAGGACCCGAGGCTCTGCACATTATTGGTGCTAATTTGCACGGGTGGAGGCGACTGGTCTGGAAGTTGATTCATTCTGAGGCTGGTGTGAGCGGCTGCTGAGGGTTTCACCTGAAGTGACGCTCGCCTGCTGAGAACAGAGAGGGAGCAGCAGTCACGAGTCTGTGACTGAGTCTCAACAAGGAACCAGAGATCATTCCTCCAGTCACATAATATCAGAGAAATATTATAATCAAGTATTTTCTGATGCAAAACAGAGTCAAAGATGAAATTAATCCGTGAATCAAACTACAAAACCAAATTTGCTTCTTCCGCCTCGTTTCGTCTCGAACACTTTGTTCATTTCTTGAAACTTTGCGCGAACAAAGGAAGCAGCAGCGTGAACATGTGGGATTATCTGGCCCCTGCTGGCAGGAACATCTCCTGCTGGAAACCAGACTAAACGACGTGTCGTCTGTTTTGCTGCGTGTGAACATCCGCCCTCCAGAAGCAGAACCAGGGAACATCAAAGAGCTGCCGCCTTCAAAGCCGGAGCCGCCGTGGTCCCTCCGCAGGTCAGGGAGCGGGCGCACACTTTACTGTCATTACAGCGTCCTTCACTGCTCTGAACTACTTCTTATCTCACTCGTGGTGTCGAGCTCACTCCTTCCTTCAGATCCTAATTTCTCTTTAATGTAGAAACGTTTGTGTTTGATCTCCATGTGTTTGGAAGTTAATACGATTCAAAACACAATTTCTCCTTTAGGTGATTTGATTCATTGTGACGTAACACACCCACAAACACACACACACACACACACACACTAACACACACAGAATTCCCCTGCACATAAATCAACCATCATTCAACCGACGTTCAACCCTCCCTGTGACAAAGATTTAGAGTTCACTGGCGCCGCCGCCGCCGCCGCTGCCGCCGCCGCCGCGCTCCCTCGTGCTCGCCGCCGCCGCCGCGCTCCCTCGTGCTCGCCGTCTTCCTCTGGTGATTTAACGCCGGCGTTCATAGCTCTGATTGATTATTTACGGGCCCAACATGGAGGTCCACATCGACTCTCCTCCTTCCTCCTCCCTCCTCCTTCGCCACGCTTCACCGTCTCACTGTAAACAAGTCATTTTTTTATTTCCTCCTCCGTGATGCCCCTCGGCCGCTCGACCGGTGGTTAGAGTCCCGGGAGGCCGGCGTGTTGTGCTGCGTAAGGTAAAGATGGAGGAGAGAGAGAGGCCGGAGGTGAAGCGGCGTCCGTTTAACCTCAACTCTCTGGCACCAATTAACCCCAGAAGAAGAAACGTAACCTCAGGTGACCCCTCGGGACCTTTGGTGACCTCTGACCTCGCTGTTTGCTTTGCCCGAGGCCGAGAGAGTTTCTCCTGAGTGTGTGTGTGTGTGTGTGTGTGTGTGTGTGTGTGTGTGTGTGTGTGTGTGTGTGTGTGTGTGTGTGTGTGTGTGTTTCCAATTTGAAGACTTTTCCTCAGCTCCATAGGAACCAGGAGCTGCAGTAAACCTCCGTGTGTCGGTGACACCACGAGCATCAACGTGCTGTTTAACGTTCGCTCTTCTGGTTCCGGTCGTTTCTGACGGAACGTCGATCAGGTGCGACTCTGTTGCCGTGGCGACGTCACCTCTCGACGTCAGCTCAGCTTCTTCTTCACCAGACGGAGAAAAACTGTGTCTCTATAAACTGTCATGTGGTCGTTTGATAATACTTTATTCTCCTGTTGAAGAATCCTCGTAGAACAAACCTGGTTTACTACTGACGAACGTTTTCCTGAATCACAGACTGCGTCTCCGATTCGTACTTTTTCTCGTTATCAGTTTTCTGATCACGTGACTCATGAATCTCGTACTTATGAAGCGAGTGAGACTTTTCAGCTTCTCCCTCTTTAAGCTTCTTGTTTTGTTTTAACTTTTTAGTTTCAACATTTAAACTACAGGAACTTTATTTAATGATCGTGTGTTGAATGTTTGTGATGCTGCCCCCAAGTGACCGAACGCAGTAATACATGACGCTTTAAGTGAGAGTCACAGGAACTGTTTTCAAACTCAAACCTTCCTGATGATATCTCATGAAATTCAACAACTAAAATATCCTAAATTCCTGTAAATTATTGGCTGAGTCATATTTTCAAGTGTGAATTGAATCTTTCAGTTAATCTCAGTCTTATAAGACTTTTATATTTAACTGAAATTAAGTGTATAAATAAATTTAAATGGTCAGTTTTTATCAAAGTATAACTCGAGACGCAGCCTGTGTTTCCTGATCCAGATGAAACTCTTCTGGTTTCTTGATGAATTGTGTCGTCGCAGCTACAAGTTCAAACATGAACGTTTTTGGTTTCTGAGTTTTTACCGTTTTCACAAAGAATCTTCACTTTGTTCAGACACAGGATTTAATTCATCTTCGTCTCCTCGGTGACGTCCCGAGTCCGTCGGCGACTCGACGGCTCGGTGAACTCATCTCTCTCCTCTTCACTCAATAGTCTGGAACAAGTTTGTTCTTCTCATCCTCGAGTTCTATGTTCGGGACGTTTGCACTGATGATGTTTGAGTCACAGAAAAGAGACGTTTCTATAAAACTAAAACTATTTTAAAGAATCCACACAAATCTACTTCTGTCCTTTGATTATTTGTCTGTTCTCTTAAATTTACATTTTGCTTTTTCTATAATCAAATTCCAAAGACAGTTTTCAAAATAAAATGATGAGAATCTGTTCAGAAACAATTAAAAACACTAAGCTCTTAAATACAAAGTTTTATATAAAGCTGGTCGACTTTCACTTGATAGATTTAAAACAAGAAAATCTAAATCGAAGCAGCAGAAGTCGATAATCTTTTATCGATCTGTGACATTGACCAGTGAAACTGTAAACCTGTGGAGTTCACCTTTAATCAACGTGAAGCTTCGTCACCACCTGGTTTAAAGTTGAGCTTCGACCTTTTCTCCACAGTCTGATTTATTTTCTGTGATCAGACTCAACTCACCGCTCTTTGCTTTGATCCTTAATTCTGTGACTCGACTTTGATCCGTGGGAAACGTCCCGACACGAGAGCGGCGGATTTGTTCCCACATGAAACCACGTGATGCCGTTGGGAGTCTTTGCTGTTTTTGGGTTGTGTATTATACCGAAGCCGGAGTCAACGGCGGCTTCAGCTGAGCATGAAACAAGCCAACTTTATAAATATTAAACATTTTTGTTGTCGTCGCGGTTGTTTTATCAATGTTATGGAACCAACACTGCTATAGACATGCTGTATGAATATAAATGGTCGTTGCTGTTTTTACCGGACGCGACGATGTAACTGATGTTTTCTGAACGGGCGGAACTGGACTCTGTGTTTTCTTTACTCCATCGTGACCCAAACAACTAGTTGAACGGACCGAAACAGGAAGTCGGGTCTCAGGGCGAGTTTCAAAACCACAAACTGCTGAAACCTGACGGAAACGATCTCATGGTCACAACTCAACCGCCTTAAAAACATAGATTCAAGTTCCCGTCACGAACACGAGGAACGTTTAACGTTAAAGCCGAGACGACGCGGACTGAACGACCACACGCTGAGAAACACGTGTGGATGTGAAGTTCTTAAATCTGCTTTTAATAAAATAAACGTCGATTTCAACCAAATGAATAAATTAACATCTCGCAGGTTTTTAAAGACTTAAAGAAAGAAAGATAAATAAGATAATTAGGTCACAATCACATGAGATGAAGGTTGTGATCTCACTCGTTATCTCAGAATAATAATTTATTCAAACCACGGCTGCATAATTTGTTATCTTGAAAAAATATGTAAATGGTGAAAAATGGTTTGAAATTGTGAATCCTGGAAATGTATTTATGGAAAAATCCTGTGAGATATTTTATTATAACTTGTTTTCACAAAATAAAATTAATTAGGAATCCATAAAATTTTATTTTGATATTGTAAAAATAATAAATTTATAATTGTTACACAATGATGAGATAATGACACGAAACGAAAATAATCATCTTTTAGGTTTAAAAATAAAATAAACATAAAACACAGGATTTGTTTGTGTGAAAAATAAAAGTTCATCAGAGTCACTGTTCTGAAAACAGCTCGTTAATATAGATAATTGATTAATTATCGTGGGACATGGTGTAAAGCGTCGTTAAGGACAAATTGAATTGATTAATTTAGTGATTTTCTGATGCGATCTTGAAACGACTTGTGACCCTGGCGGCTCGAAGCTTCCACACGAGGACGAGGGAAGGAGAATTTTTATTTTCTTGTATTTTATGAATTAGAAAACAGCAGATCAGAGCTGCCACATCACTATCGTCTTTACAGGAAGTCCTTGTTTGTAGCCTAATTGTTGGTTGGTTATATTTATATAGGAACAATGACAGTGATGCCTTGTTTTTTGTACAGTTTTATGTACATGCAAGTGTAGGTTTATAAAAAAAAAAAACGAAGATGAAAAAAACATATCTATATATTCAAACAACGTGAAGGAAATCTGACCGTGAACCTGTAGGATTATATCGTCTAAAGTAACGTAGGCTCTATTAAACGTAGGAGTGACGAGTCAGACCCGGAGGACGACAGCGTCTCTCCTCCAATCATCCACCGGCTTTACCGCTTTCCTTTCCGTCCTCTCACGCGTGTCCCGGACGAGTCCGGACACGAACTGTACATTGGTTCTGTTCCTTTCATGCTTTTGATTTTCTCAGAGGAAGTCGTGTGACGTGTTTGTTTGATTCTCATCTGTTTCTCTTTTGATCAGCATTCGCATGTTTGAATTTGAAAAAAAAAAAATAATGTGGTCTTTTATTTTTGCTGAGCAAATCAAAGAAATGATATCTTGTAATTACTCCTTCCTTATAGCTTTACAATAAAATACATTCATTCAAAGGAAGATGGCGGCTCTGTCTTTGTTTGTCAGAACTGAACGTCTCCACTGAACAAACGGGAAAACAGATTCAGATTCTGGTGACGTGTTCGGAGAGGAACAGACTCTGGATCAGATCGTAAAGAGACGTGAAGAACGCTGCAGCCAGTGGATCCGGAGCAAAGATCCCAACTGGGAAGATGAGAGAAGGTGACGATTTGAGAAGGTTGAATTTAAATTAAAAGCAGCGTGAACAAATGTCAAAGGTGCTGAGACAAACATGGATGTTGGAGGAGAAGAGAGAAATGTTCTCAACTCAAAAAGTCAAACATGGTTCAAACAAGTTCTGGAGAGATGAGAAATATCTTTGTGTTTATTTGGCAGAATTTTATAGAAAAATCTGGTTTGAGCTTTTTCTGGATTAAAACACAATTTCAGTAATTGTATTTATTTATCATGATTTTATAATTCACAGAACCTTTTTATCCGAGGTTGTAAAAGATTTTAGAGACGTGAAGAATTTGAAGATTCTCTAGAAAATAAAATCACAGGAAGTAAAAAACCCCGACGTGGAGACTGGAGGATTGTTTCAGCTGCAGAGGTCAAAGGTTAAAAAGCTTTAACGTCACTGACTCTTCCAGAAGAGACTCGAACACACGGCCTCTGTTTCCACCGGAGAAAGATTCAGACTCAGGTTTCATCCCCCCCCCTCACCCTGGATGTTTCCGAGCCCCGTGGTCTTTTTGGCGGCGCCTGATGTTCCTAAGGAGCCGTAAACGCTCCCGACCTCCTCGCCGTTATTGGATTCCACTTCAGGAAATTGACTCGTGAATCCTCGGGTTGCCGAGCGTCGAGCCCCAAAGCCAAACGCCAGCCAATCACATTTCAATAAAAACAAACCCTGCGAACATCAGACGCGCTCGGAGGAAGGCGCTGGCGACGGCGTGCTCATAGCTGTTGCATCGCATTACAGCAGCAAATTGAAATTCGGGGCGAAATGATTAAATTCATCGCCGCACAATATTTCTGGGAACAACAAAAAGAAAATATTATCAGAGCTTGTTTTGAAGAGGATGACACAGTTACAGCAGGTTGCTCCTCTCCGCCGCCTCCTCCTCCCCCCCCCCAAGGGTTTCATCACTTTACCCCATTTCTCCTCTTCTGCTATTCTTTATTCAGGCTGTTTGTCTTCTCTTTAACATCTCCTCCTCCTCTCCTCCTCCTCTCCTTCTTCCTCTTTAACATCTCCTCCTCCTCTCCTCCTCATCTCCTTCCTCCTCTTCCTCTCCTCTTCTCTTTAACATCTCCTCCTCCTCTCCTTCTTCCTCTTCCTCTCCTCTTTAACTTCTCCTCCTCCTCTCCTTCTTCCTCTTCCTCTCCTCTTTAACATCTCCTCCTCCTCTCCTTCTTCCTCTTCCTCTCCTCTTTAACTTCTCCTCCTCCTCTCCTTCTTCCTCTTCCTCTCCTCTTTAACATCTCCTCCTCCTCTCCTCCTCCTCTCCTTCTTCCTCTTCCTCTTTAACATTTCCTCCTCCTCTCCTTCTTCCTCTTCCTCTCCTCTTTAACTTCTCCTCCTCCTCTCATCATCTCCTTCCTCCTCTTCCTCTCCTCTTTAACATCTCCTCCTCCTCTCCTTCCTCCTCTTCCTCTCCTCTTCTCTTTAACTTCTCCTCCTCCTCTCCCTCCTCCTCTTCCTCTCCTCTTCTCTTTAACTTCTCCTCCTCTTCTTCTCCTCCTCTTCCTCTCCTCTTCTCTTTAACTTCTCCTCCTCCTCTTCCTCTCCTCTCCTCTTTAACATCTCCTCCTCCTCTCATTCTTCCTCTTCCTCTCCTCTTTAACTTCTCCTCCTCCTCTCATCATCTCCTCCTCCTCTTCTTCCTTCTCATTTTCCACTCCTCCTTCACCTCCCTCTCTGCTCCTTTCTTCACACTCATCCTTTCTTCTCTCCTGTGTCTTTTCTTTCTGTATCTTTCCTCCTACTTCCTTCTCCTTCACTCCCTCCTCTCTTTTCTCCTTCCATCCATTATTTTGGCTCTTTCTCGTCTTTCCTCCTTCTCAATTTTCTCCTCCTCGTCGTTCAAATTGTAACTTCACCCCTCTCCCTTTCCATCCTCCTCCTCTCCTGTTTCTCTCCACCTTCCTCCCTCACCCTCCTCCTCCTCTTCTCCTCCCTCTCTCCTCCTGTGGTCACCGCGGACGCAGGGATGTAAAACAAACCTAAACCAGGAAGCAGATGATGATATAATAAGGTAACGTGAAGCCTCATCGACCGCGTGGAGGGAAATCAGGCCGGAGGACGGAGGAGAAACTGGAGTCCAACAAACGGAGGAGATCAAATATGAAGAGGCCGGAAACTCAAGGTGATGAGGCCACATTAAGATGAGTGAAGAAAATATGTCTCTGTGCTTCTATTCAAACCGCTGAGTGGACAAAATGAGATACAATTTCCTTCCATCCGAGTCCGACTGAGATGAGATCTCTGAGTGGGGGATGAAGAGGAAGACAAAGGGAGGAGGAGGAGGAGGAGGAGGAGGAAGGAGCTGTTCTGTGGTCGGGAAATACATGTTTTTGCAGAGAGAGAAAGAAATGGAAGAGGCGGGGGGGGGGGGGGGGGGGGAGTTTTGTGTAATTGGTATTAGGGAGACTGTCGGGCAGCTGCTGGTGGGAGGTGATGTATGGACGCAGGAGGAGGAAGTGAGCAGCTACTGAGGAAGAGGAGGAGGAGGAGGAAGTGAGCAGCTACTGATGAAGAGGAGGAGGAAGCGAGCTGCTGCAGTGACTCCAACGAGGAAGTGATGATGCAACGTGAGGCGAAGAGCGACGAAGCAGCTGAAGGGAAAATAAAAACTGTGGATGTGTAGATTTAAACGTGCAGTTATTTTAATTCCTCTTCCTCCCTCTTCTTCTTTTATTTAGTTCAAATGCAGTTATCCACCTCTCCTCTCCTTCCCTCCTTCTTTCATCTCCTCTCCTTCCCTCCTTCTTTCCTCTCCTCCTTCCTTCTTTCCTCTCCTCCCTCCTTCTTTCCTCTCCTTCCCTCCTTCTTTCCTCTCCTCCCTCCTCCCTCCAGGTGTGAACAGACGAACTTAACGCTGTTGATGCCACATTGGCCTTTGACCTTTGACCTTCGACCACCAGAATCCATTCATTGAATCTTTGGGTTCCAGGAAACATCAGAACTGAATCTGAAGAAACGTCCTCACGGTGTTTTTGAGACCTCACGCTCACGAGAGGACAGACGGACGACTGGACGTTCGACCTGTAAACACAACGTCGACACAGATGTTTGACAAAGTGTCGTCGTGTGTGCAGATTGTTTGGTTGTGTAGTTTTGACTGTTGAAGAAGAAGAAAATATCTTTTGGCCATTTCTCCACTTCTGAGTGAGTTATTATCACGACGCTCGTAAACCGCGGTCGCTCGGTGATCGATCATGTTTCGTCCCAAAGAGGCGAATCAGTCGCACTTTCATTTCTACACGTATTCACCTGGAATCGTCTGCGTGTTTCAAAGTGCCGGCGGCGTTCCGGTGTGTTTGTTGTGCTTCGTGCGGTCGGAGGACAGCGAGCTGCGAGGCCTGAACATCTGAGGCGGCCGCTGCTCCCGCTCTCTGAGAGCATGTCCTTTATTCCCTCTGAATGTTGCATGTGTGAATTAAAGCAGGACCTTATCACAGCGCTCGCAGCCACAAGTGTCCCCATTGAAATGCAAGGCGCGACGTTTAATCATTGTGAGCGAGATCTGCGGTGGCCGGGGCTAATCTCCATTTTAACATTTCACACAGCGCCTGCAGTTACGGGCCTTTTTCCTTCCTCGCCGCTGAAATGACGAACAATAGCTCTTTTTTCTGCACGGCGCTGAGGTGGCGGCGGCGGCGGCGGCGGCGAGGAGGCCGAGCGTCGGTCGACGGCGTTAACAGCCGCCGACGAAGTTGACCGCGGCTCGTTCATGCAGATTCACAGAGGGAACAATGGCGAAAACATCAGCCTCAGTTGAACCTGCTCCGTCCTGCAGAGGAGGAGCAGAGGAGGAGCAGAGGAGGAGCAGAGGAGGAGCGGAGGAGGAGCAGAGGAGCAGAGGAGGAGCAGGGACGATCGGCCCGAGGTCGGTGACAGACGACATCACCTGAAAGTCATTATCGTTTTATGAGACATAACAAACAGGAGAATCAGATGTTAGAAACGTGTTGGTTGTTACCATCTTTCTCCTTCCATGTTATTGTAGTTTTATCCTTTGATAAGAAAAGTTCTACGTGAATAAAACGTATTATTATTGTTATTATCGTTATAAACTTTATTTACAAGCTGCTTCATGAGAATCCTCCAGATGGTGAAAAGGTTGATTCCAGGAGGCGGGGCTTATTTCTGCAGCGTTGGACAGTATCAGAGCACCCCCCCCCCCCCCCCCCCCCCCCCCCCCCCGATGTCTCTGATGTCCGCGGCCTCTCTCCATCACTGTCGGCCCTGAGGAGCTGGAAGGAAGGAGGGAAGGAGGGAAGGAGGGAAGTGTGGATGCAGGCGGTGAGAGGGAGGAGGGGTGAGGGAGAGAGAGGGGGGGGGGGGGGGGTTCCCCTCAGGGCCTCCAGAGGCAGCGCTCGTATCAATCACTCGACGGGAGGAGAGGGTGATTCTGACGGATGATCTCCCCCAGCACGACGCCTCGTACCTCTCCTCCTCCTCCTCCTCCTCCTCCTCCTCCTCCTCCTCCTCCTCCCCCTCGCTCGCCCACTCTCCCTCTGCATCAATGAACTTCCCTTCTTCATCCCTCGTTCTTTTCCTCTCCTCTGCTCCTGGACTCTCTGCTGTTCTTCTGTTCTCTCTCGCTCACACTTCTCGGACCTGGTATGGAATTCCTTTCTTCCTTTCCTCCTTCCTTAGCTACTTATCTCCTCTCTCCTCTTTCATCCTCCTTTCTCATCCAACACCTTTTTCTCTTGATGCCGGATTTATAAACACATCCACCACTTCCTGTTTCTCATTTCCTGGTTTTCCTCCCTCTTCTTTTCCTCCCTCTGTGCTTCCTCCTTCCTCCCTCCTTCCTGATTCTCCCATTCTTCCCTCTTTTTCTCCTCCTTCACTCGTTTCCTATCCTTCCTTCCCTGTTCCTTGCTCTTTTGGATTTCACCTCTTTTCTCTACTTCTCATGTTTCCACTTCCTTTCTAAGATTACTTTGCTTCTCATCCTCTTCTCTATTTCTCCTTCCATTTGTTTTGCCTCCTCCTCCTCCTCCTCCTCCTCCTCCTCCTCCTCCTCCTCTTTCATATTAAATTTCTCCTCCTTACTTTTTTCCTTTTTTATTTTCCTCTTCTCTTTTTCATATCATGTCACTTCCCTCATCCCTCCCTCCTTCCTTCCTGCATCCTTTTCTGTCTCCTCTTTGTCTGCCTTCTCCTCTTGTGACTCCTTTTCATTCTTTTGCAGTTTTCCATCCTCCCCTTGATCCTCACTCCTTCTGTCCTCCTCCCCTTGATCCTCACTCCTTCTCTTTCTCAGTCCAGCTCTTTTCCTCTTTTGGCATCCCCTCCATCTATCCTCACTCCCCAGTCTATCCTCACCTCCTCGGTGCAGCACTGTCACCTCCTCTTTCTCCTCCTCTTCCTCCTCAGGCCTCGGCAGCTGTCAGGTGGCCTCGGTGTTTGTGGCTGAAGCAGCCGCTCGGTGTCATGGTTCAGCTCTGTCGAGGAAACAGCAGGAGGAGAGGAGCTGTCAGGTTCAGCTCTGGGGAGGCGGGGGGGAGGCGAGGAGGTGCGAGGTGATGTGGGAGGCGCCTGCTGAGCGAGGAGGGAGCGAGGAGGGAGCGAGGAGGGAGCGAGTAGCGTAGCCAGAGGTGAAGGAAAGAAGCCAGGATAGATTTCTCTAATTCTCTTCTCTTTTTCTTCTTTCCTCCAATCTTCATTTCTCTTTCTTATCAATTTCTCGTTCCTCGTCTTTCACACCAACTCTTGCTCTTCTCTTCCTCCTCCTCCTCTTCCTCTTCCTCCTCCCCTCAGGAATTTTCCTCCTTAAAAACCCAAGTCATCTTCTTTCTCGACTAAAGGACCAAAAGAGCTGCTCAGTTTTTTACCCTCTGACTCCATCTCCAAGGAAACCGGCATCATGATCATCACCCTTTGTCATCATCATCATCATCATCATCATCATCATCATCATCATCATCGAGCTAATGATGCTAATTCATAACGAGCCGTGATGGGAGCGATACATCATCTACCTGACCTCCGCAGGTGGAGCGCCGTGAGGTGCGACCCCGGCTGCTGCGGTCGTCTCTGCTGACCTTCCGGAGGTCCTCGTTCACGTTACATCGTTGATCTCGTTGATCAGATTTGACAACTTGGACAAATATGAATTACAGCTACGAGCAGATACAAGAGATTGATTCCACATTAATGGACAATATGGCAGCGCTCTGATCAATGACTGTAAATCAAGATGGACGACGCGTCTCCACTTCCTCCTGTTGGACGGAAACGAAGCCAAAGTATCCTGGATACAGTCGCCACCGTCTTTTCGAGTCTGAGCAGCGTGATGGTGAAGCCGTCGGTCCAGAGACGCTGCAGGTGTAACAAGTTTGAAACAAGTTTTAAACAAGTTAGATTTAAGACTTTTAACGAGATTTAACTTCAGGTACAAACTAAAGAAACTATAGGAATCATAGTGAAAGTGAACTAAGATATATTCTAACCGAGGTGTTTGCAGACGATCGCCCGTCAGATCCATGTCGGGGAACAAAGTTATGTAAAACTTTCCACTGGGCCCGTGGGCAGGAAGTAAATTCAGCGTTTTCCTTTAAAACTTTAAACTGATGGTGGAGGCTTCGCCGGTCGACTTCCTGACGTGATTGATCGAACACTTCCAGTCATTTATAGTCGGGTTGGAGAGAATCTGGACCTGCAGCTGCTCCCTGTTGTTTACTGTGATGTTTTTACTACAGAATCTATTTCTGGAGAAGTTGAGCTTCATCATTTCTCTCCATTAAAATGATGAAACCCACCGGATTAAATTTGGTCTCAGCCAAACGCAGATCAAATCCAATTTGTCATTACACATTCCTCCTCTGTGCTTTCAGTGGATTTCCATGTGATTCCAAAGGCTGTCGCAGACGGGAAGCAGGAGCATGTGTGTGTGTGTGTGTGTGTGTGTGTGTGTGTGTGTGTGTGTGTGTGTGTGCGTGTGTGTGCGTGTGTGTGCGTGTGTGTGTGTGTGTGTGTGTGTGTGTCTGTTTGTGTGTTGGTTGGTTGAATTATGCAAAGAGGCCGCGCTCGTCTCAGGCAAGGCCAGACTTTCTTTTCTTCCGCAGGAGACGATGATCTTTCTTTGTTTTTGTCTTTTCACACTCGCTGTTTGTCTCCCGTCCTTGACGCTGAAAAAGGAGTTGAATCTTCTTTTTTTTTTCTGATCTTTGATTTCGCTGTAAAGAAAAAGAGAAACATTTCAAATGTTCTCGATATTCTTCTCATCTCAGTCGTGGAGCTTCTCCTCAAGGCTAAAGGACCCAACCAGCCCGTTAATATAAATTATGCACATTCCTGCTGAATGTTTTCATTTCAGTATCAGTCTGAGTTCGACCTTCAACTCGACAGCCGCAGGTTTCACTTCAGCATTAAAACGTAAACCTGCTGCAAACAGCTGATTCATCACAGTCCACTTGTTGTTGACCAGATCACGGGACTGGGAGATGTGGGAATTCTCATCCCTGCAGCTTTGAAACACGATGTTCAGTTATCGGCCGAGAGCTGAAGTTTGATAAACTCACAAGCAGACTTTGGTTTGTTTGGACGTTAAAGGAATAATTCTCTGCTGGGACGATGTCAAACTTCTGACCTGTGCAGTAGAGGGGTGAAAAAGAACTGTGCTATTCCCTTTACCCCTAAATGATAGAAATACTACCACACCCAGAATGCACCTGGCTCCCGGGCCTCGCTATTGGTTCTCGACCTGAGCTTTGGGTTTGTTCACAGATACGAGCAGCAGAACCGGGATCGTAGGAGCAACTGGTTCCTACTCAAATCGTTTACACTTGGAATGGTTGAAACCTGCATATCCCAAAACTACTTCTGGCCACCTGTGGTTAAACTGTGGTATTACTGCGGCTCAGTTTGTGGCCCCGATCTGGGACCAGGAGCAGACCACCCAGGTGTCAGCAGGCAGGAGACGGGATGAAACGTGCTGCAGAGATCAGGTGTTTATGTTCATGACGGCGTCTCCTCTCATCTCCGTTGGAGTCTTCCTCATGTGTGGCTCTGCTTCTTCAGCCACAGATATTTGTTTTCCTTGTTTATTTCTGCAGAGTTTGACTTTGGAGCTGAAAGTCTCAGAAAGTCTGGAGGCTCTAACTCGGACATTTGCGTTCAGACATGCTCTGGAGAATGTCAGGAGGAATGTCTGGATTTCACACCGTGTCTGAAAACAGCTTTATTCTCAAAAAGAATATGTGATATTTTTTGGGGCATTTCACCTCCATTGACGGGACAAAACCAGTGTGACATTTGGAGACGGAAGACGAGGGTGGAACCAAACCTTCGGCTGCTGCAGGACTCAAACCTCCGTGTGCAAAGCTCCTGCGTGTCAAAACTAATTCTGTAAAAAATCGAGTATTGAATAAAAGCTTGAGAACGAGCAGCTCTACCTGCCTACCCGAGATTCAAACCCCAGCAGCTGCATCCCTGCCTGATTCATCTCAGCGGTTATATCCATGTTTCTTCAGGAGCTGAATCCAGCTGCGGAGGTTCGGAGCAGGAAGTTGTTGTGGTGGAGTTCAGGTAAAGAAAACACGCCGCAACCAAAGAAACCACATCGAGCAGAAGAAGAAAAACACATGACCACAAGTAGAAGAAAACACATATGCATTGATTTCTGTGGGAGAAGCTGCAGCATGATAAGAGTGCTCCAACACACACACACACACACACACACACACACACACACACACACACACACACACACACAGTTCACTCTGGAGAATCTGCAATCTGTGCCATTTTCTCCTGTAGTGAAATATTCCTATTCCCTGTGACAGCCAGGCTGGTGGCAGCAGAATTTACCTTCACATCCACATCTGAGCATCTCAGCTGCCAAACCCACCGCCGCTGCCGCTGCCGCTGCTGCCGCTGCTGCCGCTGCCGCTGCCGCTGCCGCTGCCGCTGCCGCTGCCGCTGCCGCTGAGGCCGCGCTCAGTAAATATTACCCAGTAAATATTACGCTTACCAATCAGAAGACGTCAGCGGCTTCAGTGTGACTCCCTCTCAGTATCAGACCGAGCTACACCTCAGCAGAACGTTACTCTTTCTCCTCATAATTAGTCGTTATTCCCTCACATCCACTCGACTCTTCCTCCCTGAGAGTTTCGTCTGCGCTGTGATGAAGTTTGGAAACTTCCTTCCTCCTTCCTCAGAGTTGTTTAGTGTGGAACCGCCTCCACCGAACGGGCTGTGATTTGATTGAAGTCCCTGGGATGTGATCACGTCGTGTTTCCCTTTGTCTGTTCGCTTGTTAGTCATTTGTCTCTGCTCATATTCTGTGTTTTTCTTATTGTGGGGGAAATCTCACAAGACACATTTACATCAACAATGAATGTATCTGCTCTAACAAGCATTATCTGTGTATCCGACCCCTGATAGAACCGGTTCCTCTGAGCCGGAGCTGCAGTGTTTCCAGAATATATTAAAAACACATCAATGAGCCGAGCTGTTGCACCGGGCGGCAAGTTCCCTCATTTCCATGAACACACACCACACACACACACGCACACGCACACACACACACGCACACACACACACACACACACACACACACACACACACACACACACACACACACACACACACACACCATAGACTGTAAATAAAGCTGGACAATGCATCTCCCACCTCCTTTCACTTCCTAGAATTAAAGCTAAAGTTACTATCTCTTCCGATAACGTCATCTGGATCCAGACTCTGGTTTCACCGATAAACACCTGCTCGACCAATCAGGAGTCAGTCTGAGCTGTCAATCACGACGTCTCAGCTCTAATAACTGATTAAAGTCACATTCATCTGAAACACGAGCGCTGATGGAAAGTTTCTGGCCTCAGCGGTGGCGTCTGCTGCTCTGATATATTCTGGATGTTCTTCTCAGGATGTGTGAACACTGGGATATGAGCTCGTTGTCCAGCGAGGTCGGGACGGGAGGATTTTCTGCCGCCTCTCATCTCCTCGCCGCCGCCGCCGCCGCCGCCGCAGAAAATAAATAAATAAAGAAGTTGTAATAAGGTGTGGAGCCGGAGGAGAAGCAATAACGGAGAACACGTTCAGACAGATTACCAACACCAGGAGTGACTGTGGAGTCTGAGGGGATTAATATGACAGTGATTTGGATAACAGGGCCCGCGCTCGTTACAGCTTCACACAGACAGAGAGCAAACAGGGGGGGGGCAATAACATCACAAAACTCAGGTGAGGCTGAGAGAGAAACGGGTTTTGAGCAGCACACGACTCAGTCAGTTCCAGAGACTGTAAATCAAGATGTATCGCCCCCTGGTGTCTGGCTGCAGTACAGCTGATAAACCCTCCTCCTCCATGTTAGCTGATGGGACATGAACCAAACTAAACAATCAAATCACACTGACATGTTACACACATTTCACCAGGAGGCTGCAGGAGAAGATCCAGAAAATGTCCAGAGACACTGACTCAGACGTTTGTTCTCACAGACAGAACCTGCAGAACATGTGAGGAACATGTGAGGAACACGTCAAGAACATGTGAGGAACACGTCAGGAACATGTGAGGAACACGTCAGGAACATGTGAGGAACATGTGAGGAACATGTGAGGAACATGTGAGGAACACGTCTCATTCTGTTTGTGAATTCATGAACCGACTCAAATCAAATCAGTGATTCCAAAAAACTTTTTAATTTATTTAACATTCACTCACATGAGGATAAGGTGTAAGAAACTTGAACAGCTGCAGCAAATCAGAGCTCTGCTGTTGTCAGCCCTCAGGTCAGACACACACACAGAGAGAGACACACACACACACACACACAGAGAGAGAGACACACACACACACACACAGAGAGAGAGAGAGACACACAGACACACACACACACACACACACACACACACACACACCTTCTCTTTAGAGGACCACTTCAGCAGATCAGACTCATTCTTCAGTAAGTGGATCAAACTGTTGTTAACGTGTCAGATAAAGATTCACTGATAATCAATATCAAAGGTTCAGTGTTGATAAGTTACATGACATGTTAAACACAAAGCTTATATTTATATATATTATATTATATATATTTATATTCTCAGTCTTTCCGGGAGACGTCTCTCAGGAACATGGATGGAAGTTTCCACCTCTGGTGTTTTATTTATTGTCGTATTTTATTGTCGTTTTAAAGTGTAAAACCTTTAATGTGGTTGAAGTTGTGTGTCTCTGCCGGAGCCTCGTCAGGTGAACTGTGTGTGTTTACTCTGCTGAAGCTCCGACTCACTGAAACTTTAGATTCCTGCAGCTTTGAAATCTTTTCTGAGGAGCTCGGGAGATGAGAGACGAGGAGCAGGAGGGTGACACACACACACAGACACACACACACACACACACACACACACACACACACACACAGACAGACACACACACACACACACTGCAAACACTGCAGCTCATATTGTTTCATATCAGCCGAGAGCAGAAAACTAATTTCTCGTCTTTCCCCGGCAACAGATATTGGATGAATTCTCTGTGAGGAATTCTGCTGAAGACTCATCTCACAGAGAAGGAAACTGCTGGGACGCCACGCCCTGAGTGTGTGTGTGTGTGTGTGTGTGTGTGTGTGTGTGTGTGTGTGTGTGTGTGTGTGTGTGTGTGTGTGTGTGTGTGTGTGTGTGTGTGTGTGTGTGTGTGTGTGTGTGTGTGTGTCTACTTCTATGCTAGTGAGGACCACGATGGTTTGAAGCCTGAGGAACGTTGTTAGAAATCAGGGACGTTTAAAACAATGAGAACATTTTGGAAAATGAGAATCACAGTAATCACAGTAAACTTTAATCTTCTAAACTCCAGAGAGAAATGTATTTTCTGCTTCTCTAAATATATAAAAACTATAAACATGAAACTGTGCAGTTCCCTCTGGTGCTTGTTGTGATAGTGAAGGAGCTCGTTGAGCTGCTGCTGAGATTCAGAACATGAATATCTCTGAGTTTATTTGGACTGAAAGACACAAATGAGAAATCCTCGGGTCAGTTGAGTCCTTAACTCAAATTCAATAAACTAAACATGTCAGGAAATGACTTGATGACTTCAAGCTGGTGAGCAAACACAGAACACTGAGGGTGAATCCTTCTTCTCATGTCAGTGAGTCCTCGTGAAGATAGAACTTCATCTTAAATATATAAAATCTGTGGAACCTGATCTCAGTCTCCTCTTCACAGCTGGAGAAGAAGAAGAAACCCTCCATCATTAGCTGGTTGTCGTCAGGGCACCAGGTTGTGGGTGTGAAACCCCAGGAGCTGCGTCTGGAGGACGGAGCACAAATTAAAGTCTCGCTAATTAGTGAGCGATAAAAATAGTTGTGGTCGGATCTGGATCAGTTTGACACGAGAGCTGCTTTCAGCGTGTTCGTCATTCAGAGTGTTGAAGGAAACACACACACAGACACACACAGACACACACACACACAGACACACACAGACACACACACAGACACACACACACAGACACACACACACACACACAGACAGACAGACACACACAGACAGACACACAGACTGCACAGGTAGTGACGAGTTTAATATAATAAATACATTTACATCTGTTGACACAGACTTTTAAAACCGTTTTTAATTGAATTCCTCTTGAAACACTCGTGAGGAACGAGGTCAACACGTGGAAATAAATCATCCAGAATTTAACACATTTCATAATCAACCAATTTTTTACTTTCACTTGAGCTTTTCACTTCACACGAGGGGAAAAATGTTTCATTTCATTCGAGACAAAATTAAAAAAACACTTGTTTGTGTGAAAACCTTCACAGGTGAAAATATCTTTAATATCATTTTCGAAAATAAATTTAGTTCCAAATTAATTTCTCTACAGAAATCAACAAATTTGTACTTGATTCAATAAAACATTTTGAATTGTGTCCACACATGAACTAATATCATGAATTCTAATATAATTATTCATCTCACACAGATTCAAAATGTAGGATTTTCATGTGATGTTTCTCTCTCACAGATTTTCCTTTGGTCCATAATCAAACAATCACTGATGCATGAATTACACACGTTTAAGTTATTGTCATCAACTCGTTATCGACATGAACAACGTGTGAAATGAACAGATACAAAATACTGTTTCCTTAAATCCTGAAAAATGTTTTTCAGCAGGATTACAAAACAACTACTGAACCGATTCCTACAAAACTTTACAAAAATTCATGGGTTTCGAGGAATAAAATCAGACAATATATCTAAATATAATATAAACGATTGTGTAACGTTTGGTTTTCACTGCATTGAATCGATCCTGGATTGTACAAAGAGATGAATTCCTGCACAAACTCCACAATCATCATTCTCCTGGAAACTGAACAAGTGGAAACGTGTCACATCCCACATTTATTTCCCTCGTAGAGATTATTGGATTGTGTATTTCAGCTTTAACAGTTTTCCTCTTACCGTTTTATTTGCTCTTTACAGTCACCACCTCACAATCTGTGTGTGCGTCCTCATGCAACATTTAGAAAACTAAACAGAGACGCACACACGTACAGGATGAGGGGAAAGTCTTTCTCTGAGACTTGGACCAGTTCTCGTGCAGCCATCACTTAAATCCTCTCTGAGAAATGTCCTGATGCAGTGAAATGAATATTCACAAGTTTAAAGGAGGAGCGTGTGAGTCTCTCGTGATTATCACAGTTTGTATTTGCTGCTTTATGATAATGATTAATAGTAAAACATGTGAAAACCCAGTTAGATCAACTCAGTAACATTTATTCAACTCTGGAGAACAAGCTGAGTAAAACGTCCCCAGTTTGAGGAACTGGTAGATTCTCTGGTCTCGAGGGGATTTTCAGATAAAACAGCGTCATCATCTGCATCTCGGCGACTGAAGAGCCCGCGGAGACGTCTTGTCAACAGATTAGGAATCACTTGAAGTGAATTGTCCTCATCATTAATATGTGCATAACATGAGCGAGCCAGCACGCCGCCGCCGCCGATGAACAATGAGGTCGTTTCATCTTCGGGTGAGTGTGACTCTGATGAATATTCAAACGGGGGAAACTCGGCTTTAAACGCTCACACTGAGCCTCTTAGCTAAATCAGCACTCGCTCCTTTATTAACATACTGGAATCTGTAATTATGCCTCGTCGCACGTTAGCTTTGCACAACACTTACGACAAAAGATACGACAAAAGGAGGAAGGGCTGATTATCACTCACTGTAAATACACTGTAAAAAGAGACGGTGTGTTGTTGAGCTTAAAGCTCGGCAGTGAAACCCGGTTCAGAAACAGATGGGAACTGAAGTTTAACAAGGAAGTTGAGTTTTTTGCTTTCTGTTGATTTCTCAGAAAATAATTCATCAATCTTCGTGTAGAATGTTTAGTGGATTTATTTCTCAGAAATTTGGTGCAAATCCAAATGAAAGTCATGGAAACCACCAGAAGCAAAATAATGTTTTATTCAGAATGAAGTCAGGTGTGACATGATGTGACATCGTGCACTCTTCTTTTATAAACTCACTTTATTTATTATGAATTTATTATTTAAGTTCTTTTTGTGTGAGCGCTCACACCCGACCCTCGGGTTTGTAGCTGCAGCTGCTGACAAGCTGCTGTTTTCCTTCTGCTCCGGGTTTTAAAATGTGCTTGTGGTCGGTTTAACTCATTTTACAGTCGGTTAACTGCTAATGGAATCTGAGGCACCAGTCCTGTTGCTATGGTTACGCTCCGCTGTTGACCACTGGTTTCCGGTGTGTTGACGCGACGCTCGCGGCGTCTTCACACACGGTTTTACCAGCCGCTGGTTTTCTCTCTTTACTCATGGAACAAACAGTTTTAACTCTTTAACTCCCACGAGTCCGTCAGAGCGAATTTCAACATAAAGTTTTAACGGATGGTTAAAGTTGTTGGACTGAAGCTGCTTTTAAAGAAAAGTGACATATATATAAAGTTTATAGTTGTGTTACTCTGCTGTGTTCTGTGTTGTGGGGCTTCTTCTTTAAGATGGACCACAATTCTGAAAATACTTGTTCACGTCATGATGAGGAATAAAACACAAAATCAATATGATTTCTGTCGCACTGAGATCAATTCAAATAAATATTACACTTTTCACATTTTATTCAGAGTCATATTTAGTATTTTTCTATAATTTTTATTTCGCTTTTCACATTTTAGAAATAAATCTTTTTTCATTGATCATGAATGTAAATATGAAACCTTTCCACAGAGCTCAGCAGCTCCAAACCCTTGAACACATATTTACATATTCCACAGACTTTTTACAGTGCGCAGTCGACTGCTGAAGATCTGTGGACTGAAGAGATTATCTGGATTTATCAGCTTTGGCCATTTTGCCAGAGATTTTCATTTTTCCCCTCCGCCAGTGAGATGGAAAACAAACCTGCGTGAATAAAACCCAGCCGCTCTTTGCAAATGGAAGACGACTGGATGAGATTGACTCCCTGATCGAGGCAGTGAAGAGGAGTTCACACGGAGAGGAGTTCACTGGAGAGGAGTTCACTGGAGAGGAGTTCACTGGAGAGGAGTTCACTGGAGAGGAGTTCACACGGAGCTCAGGCGTGTTCCTGTCACCAGAAACACAGGAACCCTCCAAACCAGCATCAGGAAGCACGGAGATAAGATGGAGCCGCTGTGGAGGGGCCGAGGATTAGAGACGATTAAACACCAGAGGGTCGGAGCGGCCGCCCCACAACACACACACACAACACAGACACACAACTAACACACACACACAACACAGACACACAACTAACACACACACACAACACAGACACACAACTAACACACACACACAACACAGACACACAACTAACACACACACACACAACACAGACACACAACTAACACACACACACAACACAGACACACAACTAACACATTACACATCACATATATCTGTAAACTTAAATCTATTTGAATATATTTAACAAGAACTTTACAAAAACATGTGAAACATTATCTTTAATACAATAAATTATTTAGATACTTAATGAGGCATCTAAAGTTATAATTATAAAGTTTTTCATTTTCACAACATCTTGAGAATAATAATGAATCAATTCAGTTTAAGATGAGATTCTTGGTAATTTCTCGCATTTCAAATAAATAACAAACATAAATTTTAAGGTATAAAATTAACTAATTGAACATGGGATTCATTTCTAAGTATCAAAGTATTGAAATTAGCATTTCAAGTATTTTACAGACTTCAGCAAACGTGACCTTTGACCTTTGCAGTAAAGTGAATCTGGTCGAACTCTGTAAAAACTTCTGTGTGAAACTTGTGACCTTCAGTTGAAGAATATCACATAAAACAAACTTTACATAAAGATAAAACAAAGATCAGAACTTAGATTTAAACCCCAGACGCTCGGAGCAGAGCCGCTTCATGTGAGGATCCAGTCGGAGTTGAGGTTTAATCCGTCTGATCAGGACGCCTCCCTGTGGACGCCTCCCTGTGGACGCCTCCCTGTGGACGCCTCCCTGTGGACGCCTCCCTGTGGACGTCTCCCTGTGGACGTCTCTTTCTGGACAAGTCCCAACTCCGAGGGGGACGAGACTCAGAACAGACCCTGAACCCACTGGAGGGACTTGAAGAGCCCATCTGGTCTGGGACCAGCTCAGGATCCCCCGAGTTTCAGAGAGAGACGACGTCTGGGAAACTTTACTCAGCTGCTCACGCGGCCTCACCCATGCAACACACACCCTCACCAGATGGTGGCGCTGATGAGCCGGTTAGTGTTTATTTTGACTGTAAAAGCTCGATGAAATCTTTACAGTTTATTTCTCATGATTCTTTGAAACATTTCCCGACTGAGACGAACTGAACTCTTCATTTTGTCTCTTTATCCAACGCGTGAAGTTGTTTTTCTTCTCGACGTGTCAACTCTTTATTTTCATGTTTATCAGTTTGGACACGAACACGAGTGTGTGTTTGTGCTTCAGCCCTGCAGGCGATGCCCTGAGCACTCGACCCCCCCGACTGTCCAGCACACACACACACACACACACACACACACACACACACACACACACACACACACACCTGAGCTTTTTCCCAGAAGCCAGAGCTACTTGAGTATTTTAACTTTTACTGTATAAGATGTTTCAGTCTTTGTGCTAAGCTATATGCTAAACATGGAACAATACAATATAGTTAACTTCGTTTGTTTGACACTTGAAACCAATAAACTACAATTTTATAAGATATAATAGAATAAAATTCACAAACTGATCAAAGCTTTTAAGGAAGAGATTCAGAAATTGTCTATTTTACATTTTTGAACAGATATTTCCATGTTTTTAAAAAATATCTTCGTCTAGACGACAAAACAAAAACGACAAAAACCAGAGAAGAACTCGTTGATGAGACATCGGATCAAGACTCTAGATCGTTTTTATATTTTAATAATTTTCTTTTCACCATATTAAATCAGAGAATCACTTCTTGTTGCTGCAATGCTTTATATCAGGCTGAATTACAGAGCTTTTATTTTGAAAAGATGTGAACTTGGGTCTGAAGATTGCCTCGTTTCTTCACTGCAGATGAATTACGTTCAGAACTGAGTCCAACCAATGAGAGGAGTCGACACATGAAGCCTCAGGAGTCACTGAAGTTCAAAAAGTTTCTGGTTGTTCTGGGAAACAAGAAGAAGAGAAGTTTGTTTATTTTCTTACTCCAGGTTTTCATCGTGTGATTTAAAGACGGAGACGCTGGATTCGTCTGTTTCCTTTGTTGCAGTCGCTCATGTTCAGACTCGGTTTCTTCACGACGCTCAATGACCTGAATAAAAAGCTTCACCACGAGCCGACGTCCAATCAGAACGACTTCACCTGCGGTTGGAAATCAGCGCCGTCGCTCAAATCCAAAGCACAAACTTCATTTCCTCCCCAGAACATTTACACGTCAGATTCATCCGTCTGTGTTTCTGCCTCATTTCAAGGTCGTCTTTCGTTTCCTCTCCGGGTTTTTTTTTTCTCAACGTGAAATAATAAAATCAGAAAACGAGCGCTGAGGTGAAAACGTCCGTTCTGAAAATATCCAGTATTTTGGAGACTTTGGTTTCATGCAGGCAGATGCACGATTGTTTGCCAGCTGTTGTTTTCCGCTCATGTATTATTCCGTGGCGAGCGTGTCTTCCAGATTAATCCTTTGTATGTGCTCGTACTTTGGCAGGAAACTGACTCCGACTGCGAAGTTGTTGGCTGACGGACAAGTAACAGCTCGCGGCTTCCTCACGCCGTCCTATCAGTCAGATTATTGACAGCAGCTCCGTCCTCTTTACTTTCTGCTGCTTCCAGTCAAACAAATACTGAACTGAGAAAAACAACAACTGCCCTGAAATTAAAATCATAAATTCAGAGCCTGTGTTTTTCACAGCGAAGACAACTTGGATGCAAACGATCTTTTTTATTAAGTTTTCAACCAAAACACTAAAACACTGTTTTGCTTCATTTCAGTGAACTGTTGAAAATCTGTATTCATCAGTAGTTTTTAGTTTCAGAGCTTTTCAGGGCGTCTGAGTCACAATCAGCAGAAGGAACTTGAACTCATATTTACCACCACATCATAGTTATGGAGACGAATTCTTACTTTTCTAATGTCTGAGTTTGATTCCTCAGTTTAATAATTCAGAAACAAAAGTCGGACGAGTTCAAAGAAGACGTATTCTGTTCCTATTCAGGATGATAATCTTATTGTGTTATGTTAAAAACCTTCCTCGTTCTGTCCAATGCTGCAGCTCCTCTCTTCAGCCTCTGTCTCAAACACTTGGTTTTAGCTCCTGTCTCTTTAAGACCCCCCCCTCCTGATAAAGCCCTGCTCTGATTGGCCAGCTGCTCCACTGTGTTGTGAATAGTTTTCACTTGATTCTGTGTAATATAAATTTAAAATGACAGTAACTCCGTCACATCAAGTCATTTTACTGTATTTTATTTAAATTAACTGCTGGTCTATAATATTTTATTCTCTTCTGATATTTACAATGTGTATTTTTTTATTGTTCAGGACTTTTGCTGCGGTTGTTTTTAAATTAACTTCATGAATAAACTTGACCTGACAGAAGTTGTTAAAAGCTGAAAAACCATCTTAAAGATATTTGACTTCATAATTTCAAAAGAAAGATTATTTCCCTTTACTTGAAACGTTTTTACTGACGTATGTTAATATTCCTTAAAGGTTTATATATATATATGAATATATATCACCCTTCATCCTCTATACTTATATTTTCACATGTAATATCTTATGTTTCTTACACATTTCCACTGGAGGATTAGTCCAGAGGTTTTATTGCTCATCCATAACATTTGTTCTATTTGTTTTTTTCCTCTTCTTTATTGGTTTGAGGGAATTCGTTAGTTTCAGGTTTTACTGTCTTTGTTAAGAACTGTTAATTTTTATCATCTGCTCGTAACATTAGAAAACGACAGGAGCTCATTTCTACGAGGAAATCCTCCTCCTCAAATAAAACGAATCTTATGTTTGAACAAATTAAAATAAAGGACAAATGCATCTAATCTGCTTGTTGGATTATTTACAGCTGAATGAATTCCAATGGAACTTGGTGTGAAAAGACGTTTTCAACATTGTCACTGATTTCATGAATAACAATTATCAGATCTTGATGAAAACACTAAAGAGGTGGATGTTTGCTTTCTCCTGAGTTTCATCGTCTTCTTCTTCCACTTGGTCTGAAACACGTTTCTCCTCCTGCACGTCGACGGACAACACATCTCTAAGTAGCACAGAAAGAGAAGGAGAAAAAAGTTAATTAAAACCGGAGCAGCGGCTTTAAAGGTGAATGTTAAAGAACGAGGGAGGACGGAGGACGAGGAGAGAGATGGAGGTGGAGGAGGAGGAGCGGGGGGGGGCTGAGATAATGAAAATAGTCCCTGAACTTGATTTCCTTAATCACTGCATGTCCCTCTTTCTGTTAATTGAAGATAATTATAGGATTTTAATTTTCTTATGTAGGTTAAAGAGGAGAGTGAGAAGTCAGAGGAGACGAGGAAGATGAAGACGAAGAGGCCGACAGAGTCTATTAGGGATTTACACACGTTTTTATTATCTATATTATATCATTTATTATATTTAGTATAAACCAGGACTTTTCTGTATTAACACTGATGTTAAAGGAGGAAGAACATGAGCCTTTAACTTCATATTTCACAGTAGAGACGCTTTGTTTTGTTGTTTTAAAAAAAACCTTTGCTCCATTTTAACTGAGAAAATCAAACGTATAAATATATAAAACCCTGAAAAACACGAGGTTTTATTGTTATTTTATACATTTGATAAGATGAAAAAAGAAAGGCTGAATAAAGAATAATTCATGAACGTGTTGTGTACCTGGAACACGCTCAATACATTATTTAGTTCACATACAACACAGATGAAATCCAAACAACCTTCTCCACTCACACAACCTGCAGACAGAGACTCAGCTGAATAAATAAAGACATCAATAAATAAGACAAAGCTTTTAATGCCACTTGCTTTTATTTGATTGTGAAGCTTCAATACAATAAAGAGCTTCAACCGTTTCACAGATAAATAATCTTCAGAAAAATAAATCTCATAACATCGTATTTCTGAAAGCAGAATGTTGAAGTTAGTTGTTTTAATATTATCTACGTGGAAAAGGTCAAACAGGTTAAAACAACAATGATGATTAAATTTGGTTCATTTAAATTTCAATTCAATTTGAATGAGATAAAAGATTAAAACAGAATAGAAATAAGAAGGAAATCAGTTGTGACAATCTGCAGCTGAATGAAGGTTCAGTTTGCAATGACCTGAAAACACGGAGGCTGAGATGGAAGAGAAAAGCAAGTTTGAACTCAAATCATGCAGCAGCTGGTGCAAAGAAATTATTTGTGAGGCTTGTTTTTTAATATTTGAAACTTAAGGACGACAAACATTGTCTTCGGTGACTATTTTAGAAGAAAATACTTGAAATATCATAATTTTAAAAGCTAAGGACCATAAATACATTAAAAATGACGATAAATCGAAGAAAAAAGTAAATTAAAGGTAAAATATAACAAGAAATATGAGCAGAAAGGTCAAATGGAATAAAATCAAAAACACAGATGCAATTAAATAATGTTTCCAAACCAAATGCCAGAATAAAGAGATTTAATGGTTTGAAGAATCACTTTAAACACGTAGAGGAACATTTAAAAAACCTTAAAATGTTCAGTTTCTGTTTAAAGATCATTTCACCACAATCAGCCTTTAAGAGTGTGTGTGTGTGTGTGTGTGTGTGTGTGTTGTGTGTGTGTGTGTGTGTGTGTGTGTGTGTGTGTGTGTGTGTGTGTGTGTGTGTGTGTGTGAGTGTGTGTGTGTGTGTGTGTGTGTGTGTGTGTGTCTGTGTGTTCGTGTGTTGACGTCCCTGTGCCAAAGCTCTTCAGGGATTATTCTTCATCTAATGGCACAAAGCTCAACCCTGAGCAGCAGCTAAATGTCTGGAACGGTTTTCAGATGTGATATCTGAGGTAAAAAGAAGCTGAAGCTTTGTGATTTCTCTCCATTAAACATGAAGAAAACACGAGTATTTGTCTTGGAAGTGGACGAACGCTCACGTCTGCGTTCGGCCGAGCACGGTCACGGCCTTTTGTGTCGGATTAAACGGTTTGACCTCGGCCGAATGGAGCCATTATTACAAAAAGATATAAGAAGACCAGAGTGACCATCTTATTCCAGCGGAGGAGGACGTGTCCACAAAAGGACCACGCGTGGAGTAATGTGAGTTTATTTATGTGATGCGTGTCGGCGAGGAGACGGCAGAGCGGCGGCGCCGGGAGCTGATTGATGTTTCAGAGGCAATCACGACGAGCAGCGAGCAGAAAATAGGCCGGCGGCGTCTGGCGGTCCCGTCTGAGAGCGGGATTACCTGACAGCAGCGAACCCTCACCTGTCACAGCTCCGCCTGATTCTGAGCACACGACGTCACGGGTCAGGACGGGAGCGTCGCCGTGACGACACAGACACAAACACTTCCTGAGTCTTTAGTCACATGATTCTCTGAGTGATGCACAGGTCAACGAGCACATCTGTGAAATCCTCACGGCAGGAATATCGTCATCTTTAATAGACATGTGTTTATCGATATAACTGGATCTGAAATGTTTTACTCTCTAACATCGGTCAGAGGTTTTTGTAATCACTCCTCCCACACGCTGCACTGTGTTGATTTACAAAAGCAAATGAACATGAGCGGCTCCTCTGGAAGCTGAATGGATCCGGCAGCGCTCGAGTGCTCAGTCAATAAAGTGACTTTCAGTCCACATTTCAGAGCTTTGCAGCGAAACACATTCTTGCTCTGGAATTCACAGTTGAAGGTCAATATTTGTTTCACGTGTCGCCGGCAGCGTCGTGGTTTCCTGCGCAGGTGAAGCTCGAAGCTTCCTCCTCCAACTCGACTGTAAATGAGAGTAAACACGTGTCGGGGGCCGAGCTGCAGAGTCAAGAGGAGCCAGAAGCTCGTTGTGGATCAGAAACACAAAGCTCACAGTGTGAGTCTGTCCCTCTGACACGTCTGGGACTGAACTCATCCTGAAACTCATCCTGAAACTCCACAGTTTTTTAGTTTGGTCCATGTCCCATCTGCTAACATGGAGGAGGACGGTTTATGACCTACACTGCAGTCAGCCACCAGGGGGCGATCCAGATGATATGGCTTCACTTCTGAGGAGCTGTCATGTCGTCCATCTTTATTTAGTTTGTTCTCAACCCACTGATCAGAGATGAATCTTTACGTCTCATTTCAACACGTCCGTCTATAATTTAGGGTTTGATGATTATTTTCTATTGATTATTTGTTGATTGAAAAGTTTCATTTACATTTTCCTAAACTGAACCTGAAGATGTTTCATTTAAAAAGATTTAAATGAGAAACTAAACACTTTTCTACAGATAAATGATTTAATGGAGTTTCAGTCGTCATGTTTTTATGATTCTGCTTTAACGTCAATATATAAAAACTATTCTCGTCTTCATCGTCTTTGTGATTCATGCAAAGTGAGCGACAGCAGCAGAGGAGGAGGAACCAGCCTCCATGTTTGCAGCACAGACACATTTCACTCCTCGTCTCCGTGCCAAGTCAGTATCGTGTCCGGCGCAGCAGGCCCAGCGCGGCCGACACCACAAAGTCCTAATCTCCACGCCGCAGCACCGAGGGCCGCGGCCGCCAGGAGACTCTTTAGTTTCTCCCTCTTCCTCCGTCTCCTCGTCCTCTCTCCCCCCTCATCACCAGATCCAAGATGTCAGCCCTGAGTGGAGTCGAGCGGAGCCTCAGAAGCCGCCGCCCGGGCCCCGAGCCGCCGCCGCCGCCGCCTCCTTTGTTTCCCCTTCCTCACATTTTATCTCGTGCTCTTTAATTGACTCGCAGTGTGACGCAGAAGCAGCGAGCGGCGAGGGATGGAGCGGAGAGGAAAGTGATGTTCCTAGATGTGGAAGAGAAGTTGTGGGAGTGCTGTGATGAAAAAATAATGATGCTAGTTACATTCTATTACACAAAGTATGGAAGATGGCAATGAAGTCCCCCTGCAACATTTCCTCCTTAATGTCACCATCACTGAGTGCTGCCGCCGCGCCGCTAGGAATTCTGGGGCATCACGCAGCGAGGAGCAGCGGTGGATGTGCTCTCACACACACACACCACACACACACACACACACACACACACACACACACACACACACACACACACACACACACACACTCAGCTGTGTCCCCATGTGTACGACCATTAAGTCCCCATAATGTGAGTGTAAACAGCTTCAGGTCCCCACAACATGAGGAAAACCGGCTCCACACACACTCGTGTTAATTTATTCTGCTTTTAATGTATTTTTTATTTCATATTTCACCTCATCATGAATTTTATTTCTTGGTTCTCGTGCTTTAGAACTCGTTAACACTGTGTTAATGTAGTCTTTTTATGCCTGTTAAATTATTATTGCTGTCATTACATGAACACACACACACACACACACACACACACACACACACACACACACACACACACACACACACACACACACACACACACACACACGCATATTTAAAACCCTTTTTTTTAAATTGGACTCATTCATTCTCTCTAACTTCTGAATAAATGTCCATGAAATTAACTTTAAATATTAATGTTCTCCGGAGGATGGATTCTAATACATCTCCGAACTGATGAGCTTTACTCTAGCGCCACCTGCAGCACAAAACTTCAACTTCACCACACGAAATACAACCGATTGTCGTGATGTGGAATTTACTGGTATATTCCTGGTTCTCAGAGGATGAGCCCCACTGAGGTTAAGGACACTCTAGCACCACCATCAGGACGGACTTTGCACTGCTGGTGGATTCACTACCTGAGCCCGTCGGGACCCGGCTTCCATCAGAAGTTCTGAAACGTTCAGATTCAGGTCATGTGTGGTTCATGTTTTGCATCGTATGTTTGTAATGACGGAAATCAAACGATATCCAGACGTGTCGGAGTCGCACATCGAGCCGCACTCTGCGTTCATGACCCGATTTCTGAGACGTGACTCAGTCGGAACAAACTTCAGCTTCGTCATGCGTCATTTGCCAGATGAATTTCTGACCTGACAGAAATGTCGGGTCGAAGCAGATTCAACGCGTCTGAGTGAATCGGCAAAACAGCGTTTATGGTTCGAAGAAACTGAAGAAAGAAGAAGAGGGAGGAGAGTTCGAACATTGAACAGCTCAACTGAAAGGCTCCGTTCTTCCAAACCACCGGTTTCTCTCTTGTTGAAGTTGTTAACCAACAAAGTTCAACTTCTTCCTCTTTGACAAAAACCACGGAGCTGGAGGAGGAGCCGACGGTGGAATTTAACATTTCTTAAGTCCAACAATTTTCAAGATTCTAGATCTTTATTGTCATCAAACTCAGACACAATGAAAATGCAGATAAAAATGAAGCTTTAGCTGCAAACTGGAGACGACGGCTCAGAGAGCCTGGACCTTGAGACCAGATTCTTCAGTTTGTCTCTTCATGACGCTGCAGTGATCTGCCTCGGCCTCAGATACCTGAGATCTCAGTACATCCACTTTCTATCAAATACACTTCTGTGTTAAACTGCATGTTTGTTTTCTGCACAAAACAAAATGGGATAAAAAGGCTGCAGAGAAAATGATTTACAGTATTACACTGGAAACTAATTCATTATTTCTGCACCAACGTGTTAGTTCCCATCGATCTGAGGGAAAAGACGCCCGAAGACAAACAGGTGATTTAACACTCAGCAGTAAACTCAGCGTGTGACACATAAAGTGAGAACAACACGCGAAGCTGCAGCGAAACGGTGAAAGTCACATCGCAGACAAAGGAAAGTAAAAGTCCATCATTGTTAATATGAAAGCAGCAGGATCACAGCACCAAACCCAATTTAAAATCTGCACTAAATAAAGCAGCGCGCTCCTCGCTGAGGCTGACACAGTTTCATCGGGTTCAGATGAGATGAAACTTTATTGATCCCCGCAGGGAGACGGTGTCACTGCTGCAGGAAAATAATAAAAGGCTCAAATTGAATATAATTAGAAATATGGTAAATGAGGGGCAACGTGCAAACACAATACAGGCAGCAGATCCAGCGTGTTCGGGACCGGAGAGGAAGAAGAGACGTGAACAGAAACACAGAGACATACAGAGAGACAGAGGAGGAAGGAAAGGAAACGTCTCCGGGTTCGTTTCAGCTTCAGGACGAGAAACAAGACGTTTAAATTCAAACTGCTTCAGATTCTGACGCTGGAGAAATGAGGAGCAAAAAGAAAATCTGTGACAAAAGTGACAGAATAAAACTGAGGGAGAACGGTCAGAGCTAAAAGATGTCTGAAATTATCTTTTAGGATCCGGTGACAATTGATTTGTTGTATTTTTATTTTCAGTTATGAAAATGTTTGTTTTTATGTCTCTGCACCAGCGACACCTAGTGGCCGGCAGCAAATATGTTTTTTTGGGGATTCTCCGTCCGTCCTGTTGTGAACACGATTTCTCAAGAGCACATTGTTTTGATTTCTTACAATTTGGTTAAAAACTTTCACTTTGACCCACAGATGAACTGATTACATATTTGAGGTCAAAGGTCAAAGGTCACAATGTTTTTAATAGTTTCTGGAAACAATGAATCTCTGAGAAATCAAATATATAAATCATTGACTATATCATCGACTAGGACTAGTATTGAATATCTAACTTCATCCTGAGAAATGAAAATATAATAATGATATAGAAACATTTGCGCACAAACACACACACACACACACACACACACACACACACACACACACACACACACACACACACGCGTTCACACACACACACATCTTTGAAGCGTGTGAATATGCAGCTGCTTCTCTCTAACTATGAATTTATTCTCTTTCCATTCACTCTTAAACTAAATTCCCCCCCCCCCCCACTCTCTCTGAAGACCCGCCCTGGGTTTTGCTGAGTAGACACACCATGAATTGGGCGGCGTTGTAGAGGCGGCGTTTCCTCGGCGCACTTTATCAAAGTCAGCCCGATGTATTAAACACAACGCTGAGAAGACGAGGGGGAGACAGGAGAAAGAATTCAGGAATCTCTCCTCCGCCAGTTACGCCTCCTCCTCAATGGAATGATGAGGAGGAGGCGTAACTGGTTGTCAAGGGTTACCGGGGAACTGGGACTTCCTGTTGGCGGAGGGTGGAAAGAGTCGTCTCCTTCTTCCACCACGGAGCTCGATACACATCCCATTGTTCCACTGGTCCAGACGAGGAACCTGTGACCCTGGATTCTGATCTCCACCTGATCTCTGTGGTCACAACAACAGACAAACTGCTGCACATCCATTGATGCTGAATGTGTGACAGGAACCTGAGGTATTATTTTATATGGTGAGCATCAACCGTGTGAATCAATAATATTCAGAGCTGTTTAAATCACTGTCAGTCGTGTTTCTGCACCGCGTCTGATCCTCCAGACACTTTAAAGGCTTTAGACCTGGTGTCAGCTGTGGAGGAACATTTAGGTTCAGACTAAACTGAATCAAACAAAGTCAGTGTCAACACAACCGTAAACAATCATCATGTTTAAAAGACAACTGCAGTTTCTAATGGCATAAACACAACAACAGGTCATTTATAATTAGAGGAAATTAATTAGAATCATGAGCCGACAAAGGATTTTTCCTGCAGGAGGAAGAGGAACAAGAAACGTTCAACTTCACCCTGAAGAAGATTCTTTTTGTTTTGTTTCCCTGCTGGTTCATCACAGACACACGATGAAACAAGCTGCTTTATAACATCTGCAGGTCAAACATCTGCAGGTCAAACATCTGCAGGTCAAACAGCTGCAGAAAGCAGGAGCGTGCACGGTGACGTGTGTGATTTGACACGAGGAGCAGCTGCTAGTGAGCGCAGTTAAAACACTGATCGGGGATCTGTTGATATTAAAGGAGCTGATTCACTGAGACTGGTGAGTTCTTTGTGTTTAACTGGATTTAAATCCCCTGGTTCAGCTTCGTTCATTGTGTTTATTAAACGTCTTATTCACTGTAAATTATCACCATGGCTGCATTCATCTGATTTGGGGCCCTGGGGCAAAAATGAGCTGTGGGCCCCTTATTTAAAACCGAATATTAACCATGTATGTTTTAACATGGGTCCCTCTGCAGGACCAGTACTGAACATAAAACAGGCCCCTGGTTTAAGAGCTACATTCATAAATGTGGTGGTTTTCTTTAATTAGTCATTTGTAATTAATGTCTAACTCTATTTGGTTCCCTTCGGTTCTGCTGGTTCTGCTGGTTCTGCTGGTTCTGCTGGTTCTGCTGGTTCTGTTTGTTCTGTTTGTTCGGTCGGAGCATCCTCAAACGGAGAGGTCGTCCACTCCAGCTCTGTTGTTGCCACGACAACCTCTCCATTTCCTGCCGGGGCATCTCTCATCCTTCGCCTCAGTGAGTAACATCAGCGTCTCTCTACACTACAACTGTACAGATAATAAAAAATAATATTAATAATAAAATAAGGAACTTAATCTGTGGCACACTTCAAACACTCAGCTGCCAAAGTGCGTCAACAATGAAATACATTCAAACATCAAAGTGGAAATGATTTAGAAAGTAAAGGGAGAAGGCAGCGGGAGATGAAAAGATACCACACAGAGGGTAAAAATAATATATTTGTAAAAATAATGGGATAAAAGGCTTCACATAAAAGCTGCTCCACAAAAATAGGTTTAAGAAAAGAAAGACCAGAGAAGACGTTCACCTCTCTCTCTCTCTCTCTGTTCTCCCGTCGATGTCTCTCGGCCTCTCTCTCATCTGCCTCCTGCTGCAGTGGAGATGAAGTGTTGCTCTTGTTTTAATTATGCAGAGGAGGCTGCAGAGCAGGACAGGACATGTTTCAGTGTCGTCGCCAATTAAGCGGCGTCACCCAGTGGAGCCGGGAGCGAGGAAGAGGAGGAGGAACGAGAGAGAGAGGCAGAGAAATTAAATGAATCGGATGCATGAGAGTCTTTTTCTTATTTTCCACGCAAATGGAGACGCTTCTCACTCTGAGATATTCAGTTTCAACTCTGCATCGCTGCAGAGCTGCAGCAGCAGTAGTAGTTCCAGTGATGCAGTAACGATGGAAGTAGAAGTAGTTCTAGTATTTGCAGTGGAAGCTGTGAATGTGGCACCAGGAGCAGTAGATACACAACTAACAGGAACAGTTGTGATACTATTTGCAGTAATAACCACAAGCTGGGTCTGAATTCAGGGGCCACTTCCTTTACAAACTGCATTTGAAGCTCGATCACATCAAAGCTGCACAACTACACTTTCCCGTTGGTCCTTTCATCTCCAAGAAACCAAGGCTCCATCAGGTGGATCCTTTCCCGGGACAACATGTCCCAGGATCCATTGCACTTCGGTGACAGACATCATTCACAAAGAGGTGATGGTGGCACACACAGGCCGCCTCCTTCATGGGGCAGGTAGACCGTATATAAGATGGACGACGGATGATGTCCGTGGATGAAGGCTCCACAAAAAGTGAAGCCAAAGTCCTGATCGCCCCCTGGTGGACGGCTGCAATATAGGTCATAAACCTGCCTTCTCCAAGTCCAAGCAAAGCAGCAGTTGGAAACAACGAGAAAGATTCAATGTCCCTTTGATTTTAACATGTGGACCAGTGAGTTGAATGTTCAGCATCAGACATTTTGGTCTCATCTGTTTGAAAAACAACAATAAATCGTTTATAATCGTTTAATAGTTTAGCACGAGATGGATCCACCTGTTAGAACCTCGGGGGTTCGGGGACAGACGCATGTGAAGGAGCCTCCATGTGGCCCCCTAATGTGGACACAGCTTATGAGTAGTAGTAGAAGTTGCAGTAGTAGTAGTATCTTCAGTAGTAGTAGTAGTAGTTGCAGTAGTAGTAGTAGTAGTAGTTGCAGTAGTAGTAGTAGTAGTAGTATCTTCAGTAGTAGTAGTAGTAGTTGCAGTAGTAGTAGTAGTAGTAGTTGTAGTAGTAGTAGTTGCAGTAGTAGTAGTAGTAGTTTGCAGTAGTAGTAGTGCAGTAGTAGTAGTAGTAGTAGTAGTATAGTAGTAGTAGTTGCAGTAGTAGTAGTAATAGTTGCAGTAGTAGTAGTAGTAGTAGTAGTAATAGTTGCAGTAGTAGTAGAAGTAGTAGTAGAAGTAGTTTGCAGTAGTAGTAGTAGTTGCAGTAGTAGTAGTAGTAGTAGTTGGAGTAGTAGTAGTAGTAGTAGTTGCAGTAGTAGTAGTAGTAGTAGTTGCAGTAGTATTAGAAGTAGTTGCAGTAGTAGTAGTAGTAGTAGTAGTCAGTAGTAGTAGTAGTAGTTGCAGTAGTAGTAGTAGTAGTAGTAGTAGTAGTAGTAGTAGTAGTAGTTGCAGTAGTAGTAGTAGTAGTTGCAGTAGTAGTAGTAGTAGTTGCAGTAGTAGTAGTAGTTGCAGTAGTAGTAGTAGTAGTAGTTGCAGTAGTATTAGAAGTAGTAGTTGCAGTAGTAGTAGTAGTTAGCAGTAGTAGTAGTAGTAATAGTTGCAGTAGTAGTAGTAGTAGTAGTAGTAGTAGCAGTAGTAGTTGCAGTAGTAGTAGTAGTAGTAGTAGTAGTAGTAGTAGTAGTAGTAGTAGTATCTGCAGTAGTAGTAGGTGTAATAACGCTGAGAGTCCACTGAACGGCGTGTGAGCGGTCGTGTTGTCCCTCACAGACGAGAAGCCGTCACGCCGCTGGACGCTGCAGACGGACTCCGTCCAGACTCTGGCTCTCTGCATCGATCAGAAGCACACGGACTCTGAGGACATTGATTTGCATATTCACCAGCTTCTCCCCTGACATTCAGCTCCATTGTGGCTTTAAAGTGTCAGGCTGAGACACGGCCGGGTAAAGAGCGAGCGCGGCGCAGAGGCAGGTAATTACCACTCCTCCATCGATAACCATTCTAATAGACTTCCAACCGGCTATTTACATTAGGGAGGTGGCCCTCTTACCGTATTGACTTTCATAAAATATATGTGTGGTAGGCTACATTAAAATCAATAAAGCCATTTAAAGAGCATTATCATTAAGAGGCAGCTGTGTGTTAAGTGCCAGAGTGTGTAGGCTGGAGGAGGTGGCAATCTGCCGCGGCATGATGCCTTAAACCAACATCATTTACTGCATGACTGCACCATCAGTCTTGTCTGCGCCGCAGCTTCTCTTTCTATACATCTCTCTATAGTTCACTTTCCACTGGCTTCTGCCGGCCTCACGTATAAAGGCAGCCTGTCCAAGTGTATATAGGGGAAGTGCAGCAGGGAAAAGTGAATACAAGATTAAAGAACATGATGAAAAACCTGTGCAGTCCACAGAGCTGCAGCGGCTCCTACACAAGGAGTTTCCCTGTTGTGTAAATCCATTTTCTTTTAACGATATATCGTCAACAGAAGCTCACGAGTTCTGTTTTTACAGCTTTTTTTTAAAACCAAAGAACAAGATGGTTTGTAAACGTGCTCGTGTTCCACAGCGACGATCCAATCAGGAGAGTTCCGTGTCAATCTGAGCCGCGAACATCTTCGCCTGTCCATCACTTCCTGTCGGGAAAATAAACAATGTTTTCAGAGCAGCACGCCCCAAAATAAATCTCCTGTCAAATCTCCAGTGAAAACCAAACGCCTCCGTATCTCCTCACTGTCGTTCTCATCCTGTTCTATTCTTCAGAAACGTGTTGGTTCCAGCCACACGGAGACGGATCCATTAGATCAGTTCTACACGAGGAAGATAATTCTCACGGTGGAAAGTTGATGGAATTGAAGATTAGATTCCATGACAGCAGGAATACTTTCTCTCCTTATCGGTCATAAATGTTGTTTTAACGATTCGAGCACGTTTTGCACCTGATTTCATGAGATGCACGACAGCCGGGCAGCGTGAGACCTGCCTGCCGGACCAGAGGGACCGACGGGTGCGCACGGTGCGAGACGTCAGGTCATAGGTTCAAGAACACAGCGTTCAGTGTGAGAACATAAAGTACGAGCTCCCATTGCAGACAATTTACTTATATTTACTTACTTTACAACAGTTTGAGTAAAAGTTATACAACCTTTCTAAAATCGCACATTTCCCAGCTTTGCTTTTGAGCAGATCTCCAGATATTTATCCACTTTTACTCAGAACAACTTCCTCCTTTGCTTTCTCTCCTTTAAACATTCAGAGAAAAAACAACCTCTCAGACCTTCTGAGACACAAACTGTCAGAATCCTCTGGTGATTTCTCAGAAAATTCACTTTGCAGAAATCTTAAAAACTTGGAATATCAAAGAGGAAAACACAAGAACATTATCTGGAGCTCGAGCAAAACCATGAAGATCCTTTATTAAACTTTGGAGATGGACTGGAAACGTCCAGGAGGCCAAAACAAAGTCCTGCAGCAGATTCCAGGAAGTGAAAATCTACAAAAACAACAAGAAATATCATTTTGTTCTGCATCGTCTGTTTTTGGATGTATTATCAATATTAAAATGGAGACAGAGGGAAATACACAAACACATAAAAATAATAAAAATGATTATTCTTTTCAATCCTTCAATCACAATAAAGAACTTGGATTTTATTAAACTCTGGTATTTTTAGCTACTTCTGCTCAGACACACATTGATTTGATGCTTCTCCTCTGATCCTGCTCGTGATCCAGTTCATACGTTCTCCTGAACTTAATCCTGTGGCTTTTAATAATACTTAATAATGTAATAAACAATTCCTAAAGGAAAAGAAATCTGAAAGTTTAAGTAATCTTACAAGGAAAAGTCATGATTTTGTTGAAGTTGTAATGTTACGAGAAATAAATCCTAATTTCACGATAATTAAACAATAACTCTACGAGAAGAAGTCATATTATTATGATATGTAATAAATATTTTGGATTTTTATCTCATCAAAGTAAAACTTAATCCTTTTTCCTCATTAAATTACAAATTGATTCTCGTAATATCCAATTTTTTTCTAATTAAATTATGACTTAATTCTTGTAGTATTATGACATTAATCTAATTAAATAACAATCGTATCGTTGGAATATTAGGACTTCTCTCTCTTTTGATCTTCTGGCCTCATTGTCAAAATATCAGATTTATTCCTTAATACACAACAACATTGAGTTGATGTTAGTTTGCATTTGTCTGTTGTTCTGTGTCAGTCTGTTGTTCTGTGTCAGTCTGTTGTTCTGTGTCAGTCTGTTGTTCTGTGTCAGTCTGTTGTTGTGTGTCAGTCTGTTGTTCTGTGTCAGTCTGTTGCTCTGTGTCAGTCTGTTGTTCTGTGTCAGTCTGTTGTTCTGTGTCAGTCTGTTGTTGTGTGTCAGTCTGTTGCTCTGTGTCAGTCTGTTGTTGTGTGTCAGTCTGTTGTTGTGTGTCAGTCTGTTGTTGTGTGTCAGTCTGTTGTTCTGTGTCAGTCTGTTGTTGTGTGTCAGTCTGTTGTTGTGTGTCAGTCTGTTGTTCTGTGTCAGTCTGTTGTTGTGTGTCAGTCTGTTGTTGTGTGTCAGTCTGTTGTTGTGTGTCAGTCTGTTGTTGTGTCGTGTCTCCGGTTCCCTTCAGCGTTTCTATCTTTCATCTCATCCTGTGTCTGTGCACAGTGTGACCTGTCAGTGTGATCTATGTGCAGAGGAATCCGAGAGGCTCAGCTGTGAGACTGACTCTGTGTAACCCCCCCCCCCCCCCCACCCACCCACCCCTCCACCCAGCCTACGTCTCATTTGACACTGAATTAACTCCCACCTGAGCTGCCGTCACTCCCATCATGCATCAGGCCACCACCTGAGTCCTCTATCACGCTCTCGTGCTCACCTTATAGCATCTCGCCACTTCCTACAGTCACACACACACACACACACACACACACACACACGCACACACACACACACACACACACACGCACACACACCTGACACTAACAGGGAGGAAGATAACAGATTGTATTTGTAACTGGATTGATTTCCTGAAGTCGAGAGTAAGCGAGCGGCAGCTTGAATATGACTTAATACAGAGAGCGTGAGTTCAGAGTCTGAGGGAGTTAAACTGTCCAATCAGTTTCCTCCACCACTGACCAGGAGAAGCACTGACGGAGGAATGAATCCATGACACCCCCCCACCCCACCCCCCCCGGACTATTGGCCGTTGCCCCGGAGGCTAATTGATTGTTAGACAACAGCCGATGGGCTCAGAGATCCTAGCAACGGTCATTTAAAGTCTTTGCCAGTGACCATCATCACCAGCCGCTCCTGCAGAGGAGTCTGTTCATAGAGAAAGTCGTATAAACCTTCTGCAGCGACCTTCTGTTCGTGACCTCAGACTCTAAGGTCAAACTTTGTTCAAACTTCACGACGAGATCCCAAAGTTTCCAAATAATATCAGGCTGAAGTTTGAGGGAAAATGTGTGAAATGATGCACATCTGCAGTGTGTCCACGAGGAGGGATGCACATGTATCAGTGTGTGTGTGTGTAACTGATGCATCATGAAGACTGAAGGATTTTTCAATGAAGAGACGGAAGAAATTCTGTATCTCTGATGTTTTACATGTATTTTCTTCACTTTGAATGTTTGTGGTGATGAGGTCACTTAGAGGAGAAAAGGAACCCCCGGGTTCAGGAGGTTAAACCATGAATCAGAGTGTCACAATCACGGAGCGCCCTCGTTATCGCCCTCCACATTACCTGTCAACCCATCACGCCAAGCTGCGGGAACATGCTCGGGGTCTCGTTAAGCCCGGAGCCCGGAGCTTCATTCATTATCTAATTGGTTGCTGGGAACCTGGCTCCCGGCAGCAGGGACCTGATCTCTGCTGCCTCGTCCTTCGGCGTGGGCTGTCAGTTCGTCTGCGGCTCCGCGTGTCAAAGTGTCACAAACAATGCCTTCACTCTGTACTTCTTATTGTATAACAGGCAATTATCAGTGTAAACCGGGGGTGATTATTCCAGTGTGTTCCTGCAGTTGTCGTCTAAATGTTTTCGCCGTGGCCTTCGCCGAAGAAAAACCTGCCTGTTTACTGTTAATAGGCTAATTACACCCCGGCAATGAGTCGGGTCGGAGCCACATTAGAGGCAGAGCTGCTAGTTTCAGTCACAGAGTGAAATCAGTCTGAAACATTGTGCCACAGTTTATTAGGATGGTAAATACAGCTGACTGGGGTTTAATGGCTCCTTTCAAAGCAGCCTCGGCCCCATCACACGGCGTCCTCATCACAGGAAGAGCCTCACAAGCGGAAAACACTGACTGCTGCTCAAGCTACAACTTTTAATAAATTCTAACTTTGCACATTTTCTATACGTTACGACAAACACAAGAGCCGTGTCTCTGCGGTCCTCCCAGGGTGCAGAGCGCTAACATGGCTGAAGGTGCTTTCTCGTGCTTTGTAAATGTTGCCGTGGTCTCATTCTGTTATCTCCTCGCCGAGCAGCTTCGGTCCCACGCCTGCGACACAGAAGAGAAAATAAACAAACCCTCTGTGCAGCAAAAGCAATTAAACTGAATGGAAATCTGACAGCAACTTGCATTCTGCAGTAAAACAGAGTAACAATGGTAAATGTGGTCGGCCAAGTGGCGTAGGATGATTACATGAAGCAGGAATATGGTTCTTCAGGGCCTCAAACAGCACAGACAGAGGAGCGAGGAAGATTAAAAGCTGACGGACAGAGGAGAGACTGAAATATACCGAGACACTGTTTGTTATGTTTTCCACTGGAGACCAACGCAGACTGTTAATAATACAAAAAGACGTGGACCACGGGTCGCTGCAGGAAGTGATTCCATCAGCTCACCCACGTGGTTCTTTTGATGAAGAGGTCCAGAATCTAAATGTCACCCACAACCTCCGACGGCTCATGTGACCTCCGATGAGCTGTGACTTTTTATCGTTCGCTGACTCGCTGATCGTTTCTTTCTTGAGTTATTTGGTGCTGGGCTCCTCGTCCCTGATCAGCGAGGGACGGAGTGTGTCTGACGGCGTGGAGCGAGCTGCTCGGACACCTTCAGGGATGGATGACTTTATTCTGAGTGGCGATCTGACCGTCCCGCCTCCGCCTCTTCTCACACTGACTCACACACACAGACACACACACACTCAGGCCTGTGAGAACGGAGGGCGTCCATCTTGGCCGGTTGTCTCACCGCAGGCCTGCAGAGAGAGAGACGTCCTTCCGACAGCAAAGGTTAATAATTCTGCACCTGACTCCGCGGGACCCGTCGCGCCGCCGCCGCCGTGATTTAATCAAACGGAGGCTGAGGTGAGGCTCGACGCTGCCAAACGGCCGACGTGTCCAAACACAGACACAGAGTCCGAAATACCAGAGAATCAGGAGGGAGGGACGCAGGAGAGGAAATGAAGAGAGGGGAGAATTGTTTTTTTCTATGTTTTAAATAATGTCTGGAAACTTTCTGATGACTTCTCCTCCTCTACGTTCCAGAGGGAAATATTCCTGTTGCTCTTGTATCTCCACGTTTTTTATTAACAGCAGATGGAGTTTTCTCCTCCACCTTTTTTATTCAGAAACAGTCTTTGTTCTGAATCGTTTTTCACAACAAGTGATTCTCTCATGCTGCGTTCACACGAACACACGAACTCACCGCCGGGTCATTGGAGTTTATTCTGGTTAATTGTGCAAATAAACACAAGCGGGGAGAATTCACCTGTTGTCCTCCGAAAGACAAGAGGACGACCGGCTGAAGGGATCAAGTTACTGTGTTGTACATGTTGTGGAAACATTACGACACATGATAATACATAGAAACTATTTATCGTCACGAGGCTCCTTGATACTTCACACCCTGCGACTTCCAGTCCTCTGATCCCTCACAAGCATTCAAGAAATCACATCAGCTTTTAGACTGTGATAACACAACACTATTAAATAGTCACATCAGGATTTCACACTTCACCACTGATCCAAACAGAAAACAGCTTTAAAACAAACACTTATTATCACGAGGAGTAAAAATCAGGAAACTGCTGCCACTGAAAAGACAAGCAGCTGCAGCTTCTACCTCCAGGTCTGATCTGTGGGTGGAGATCTGGAGGAGATCAGGGACAAACCAGGAACATACAGACAACCTGCTCAATAACCAGGCAGGTAACAGTCCCTGCATGGAAGCACAGGAAGTGATGCACATGGAGGGGAGAGGGGTCAGAGCAGTGCATGCTGGGATACGTCTTCCAGAACAATTAACCTGTTGCATTAACGAGGCTCCTTCCTCTCATCAGATCAGATTCAAACCAGCAGAGAACACGTTGGAGAGAAATGTGAGGAATGTGTTTTCCTTCAGTCGTTGAGGTGAATCATCGTCCACACACAGTCAGGGCTGACCCGCCCGCTCGCCGCTCATCTCGCGTCTCTAACGATGTAAACAAACGACCCCAGCGGCTGCGGTTCACCTCATCTGCAGCCAGAGCACAAACCGGCGCTTAGACTGCACCGTGTTGATATGTGAGGGGGTTGCTATGGAAAACGGTCCAATCTTGGCGCCGACCTGAGCAGAGTCGGGCGCCGAGCCGAGCTCCGAGCCGAGGACAGCGGCCGCTGACATCACTCCCTCACTCCCCCAGACAAAGTCTTGGCAGATGGTGTGCGTCGCCGGTGCCAAGCGGAGAGAGGAAGCGTTTGAAGTTCACAACCTGTCTGATGTGCGTCGACCTACAATCACAGATCGGATACGTTTTCTCTTCAGCACCGAATATTACTGGAGGAAAAAATACTCAGTGACCTTTGGAGAATAATAAAAAAAAGATGTCTCCACTTGTTCTTTATTCAGGACGTCCACGCTTCTGTTCCTGTTTGACTGATTTCACCCTTAATCTTCATGTTAAACCTGTTTCATTAACCCCTCGTGCTGCTGTGGTCAACACGTCCCTGGATTTTTACAAATCGTTGTTCATTTGTTCTATTTGTTTATTTTACACAAACACATATAAATGTAAAAATGAAACGTGGTAGAAAGCGATAATGGCTGATATGGGTTAGAGGTTAATCCTAAACCCTAACCACTCAGGATAAAATATGAAATCACAAAACATGATACAGTTCATATATCAGTGTAACAGGGAGAACAGAAATAGAACAGTATGAAATAAAGGGAAGAATAAAAACCATATTTACACTGTGAATAACAGATCAGAAGAGAAATCATTATTATTCATAATCATATGCTCTCCTGCTCATGAAGGCGTCGAGCTCATCACGCAGACTCAAAGATAATTGTGGGTTAGAACGAACCTGTTTTCACACGAGCTCTGATGTGTTCGGAGTTTTTACTCCAGATTTCTGCTGAATAAGATTCAAGTTTCCTCTGAAATGAGACTTTTCTAAAAACCAAAAGAGACAAATCTGCTTTGACAGAAATGAATAAAGAATTAGAGTCTTGAGTTTGTTCTGCAGAGAGATTTCAAAAGGAGGAGACGAGATCTCCTGAGTTTATGGGTCAGACTTCCTCAACACGACCAGTAAAGTGTCACTTTAATGTTTCCTGTGTTGAACGTAACAAAGTAAACCTGAAGTTTGCTCGTTTAAAAACCTTTAAAAATCTCTGGTATTGTCCTTTAATGTGTTTCCACGCTGCATCTTTAAATGTATTTATTTCTGTGAAGTCTGAGCACTTATCTCACCTCCTGCTTCCTGCTGATAAATACACTGCAGTTTTACACAGAAGTCCCTCTTTGTGCACCTGTAAATGAAAATTAATAACCGTCGAGCTAATGGAAAGATTAATGAACCGGAGCGGTAACCCCTGTGAGTTTACATAATGCATATTTACATTAAAAACACACATTATTCCTGGGAGCGGAGCAGCGGCGGGGCTGAGCTGCGTTTAGCCGCCGTATCTCCGCTCACGCTTATCTCCCGACTGCGTTATCAGCTGCGAGGCTCCGGCAGAATGAGAGCGTATCTCCTCACCACAGAGAGCAATATGAAAATTACCCTGCTTTTATAATCATAATTCATGCATTTTTAAAGAAATGTAGTTTGCGGGAGGCTGACTCAGGACTTTCTCAGTATTTTCCTGGAAGTCGCTCTTGTAACAAAACTGCTGGGATCAACAAGCTTGTTAAAGTTGCTGCTGCTAATAATTGTTTTGTATTAAGTAGAAAATCGTTGGTGGAAAACGAAACGTCACGCGAGGCTTTAATATGTTTAATCAACACGAGGTCAAATGAGAGGCTGGTGTGAGTTTAAGGTCACGTTATTAAAACTCCACATTTTTCATTACACTTCTGTTTTTTTTTTCTGTTGCATTCATCACTGAAGCGCCTGAAGGCCACGATGCTGCGGCCTGGAAATCAGAGTTTCACTCTTTCCTGATTAAAGAGAAAATATAAAGATTAATAGATGCAAATTAACATAACCTCTTAGCTCTTAGCTCATATACACAGAAGCTGTAGCCTCTTTACGCTGCTAGTTTGGGGTTTGGGGACATTTTCTGAGAGTCTGAACCACATAGTTTTATGTGGTTCTTTATATCCACAGCTGATACAACAAAATACAACAACTTCTTTTAAGGTTTGAGTCCAGTGCAGCTACGTTTTTAGATTTTCGCTCTATTCAACTTTTTGTTGAACTTGATTCTTTTAATTTTTAAGGAAACATCTTCAGATAAATCAAAATGAAAGACTTTCGGTATTCTGTGCAGTAACTTGTGTATGTGCATGTTAATGTAAATCTTAACTTATAATTAGGCCTTGTTATCCGTCCTCTCTTTCTCACTGGTCGCCAGTGGAGAAGTTCCTGTGCTCCACAGAGACGTTGAACTCATCTGTTGTATTATTGTGGTTTTCCAGCTGCTTTCACTTTACATCATGTTGCTCTTGTTACATGAATTAAAAACCTACCTGTTGGTTTAAAGCTGTAAAACACAGACTTTCTTAGGTTAGAAAACATAACGGTCGCTATCGAGCTTCACAGACAAACAGTGTTTAGTCACCAAGATGTGAAAGTATTGGTCCTGAACACACACCTGAGGCCTCTGTGGTTCTCAGGGCCGAGCAGCTGCTGCAGGGGAGAGCTCTCTGCAGGTCTCGTACTCAGATCAGGGGACGTGGTTCAGTAATGTCTGTGAGGCCTTCAGCTCCAGCTAGTGAGCGTCAGGATTTCAAAATGAATTCAGAGGCTCAGCGGCAGCGGAGTTCGATGAGCAGCTGCCGAGTCGACAAAGTGTTTATCAGACACTTTCCTGGGAAACTCTGAGGAGACGTGGAGGATTTCCTCTGGATCACGTGACCGAGCAGAGTCTGAAGGGGGAAAGTGTGGATTCAAAGATCCTGCAGGACGGAGCCGTTAGTTCTCCGCCGACTGGACTCCCGCCAGCAGCCGCCCTCCTGCGCGGCCCGGTCGTATCGGTTCACACGTTCCAGCTTCCACGGGTTCGGGTTCGACCTTTGGGAGCGCTCAATTAGAGCGACAGAGCGCCTCGATCGATCTCACACGGCTGTTTGAAAGTTGGCCAAGTCCGGCAGAGTTTGATCCATCAGCGGCTTCGCTCTGCGTCCGGGCCTCCGGGTCCTTTCTGTTCTCATCAGGAGGAAGTCCGAGGGACGCTGGACTCTGCCAGGGAGTCTTCAATGAATTCAGATGACCACACAGATATTTTATCACTCTATCAAGATGGAGAGACTGTCTGGGCTGTAAATAAATGATGGATTGTGGACAGATTAGAGGAGAAGAGGTGAGGTAGAGAAGAGGAGCTATGGAAGACAGAGGGAGGAGAGGAGGAGGAGGATGATGAATGGGAAAGGAGAGGAAGAGAGGACGATGGAGGAAAGCGTTTCTCTTTATCAACAGATGGAGGAAATGTTGCTCGTGGGAGGAAAACATGAAATTTACCCCAAAAAACTTCAGGCTCTCGTTGGAAGTATTTTCTGTAACCAAGCAACCAACTGCAGGGGAGACAATCTACTTCCTGTTTACACCACATGACCCGTGCACACGAATGGTCATGTGACGTGTTTTCAGGTGTTAGTGTGGACGGAGATTATTTTATTATTTCTGATTTCTGAAACCAAAATCCTCGCCTGACCCCAACAAGCCTGAAATGTCCCAACAACCCAACAGTAACAATGATTTCTTATTTTCAGTGGATTCAAAACACAGAGTTTGAGTAAAATGAAGTTTTTCTATGTTCAAGTGTCTTAACATCAGTTCAGCAACATGTTGAGATTTTTCATTTTAAACTTGTGAAAATAACAAACATGACCTTTGTATATATATTTTTTTGTTCATCATTAACGTGAGATTTAAATAAAAACTGTTCATGACGTCTCTTCAGTAAATCAGGTCTAATGTCTGACGCTGAAGTTTCCTCTTCGCCGCAGCGTCTCTGAACGTTACACATGTTTATCTCCGACTCAAACCACATCCTGTTCCCACGGCTGAAGTGTGAGTGTGTGTGTGTGTGTGTGTGTGTGTGTGTGTGTGTGTTGTGTGTGTGTGCGTGTGTGTGTGTGTGTGTGTGTGTGTGTGTGTGTGTGTGTGTGTGTGTGTGTGTGTGTGTGTGTGTGTGTGTGTGTTTATTCCATGTGGCAGCTGTATGTGCAAACTGTGGGAACATGTATGTCGTGTGTGCACAGTCACATGACAGAGAGATGTGCTGAGATGATGTCTTAACGTGACCAATCACGTTTTAGTAGTGAACACATCATTAATTTAATTTTACTCAACTGACACAAAAAATACTCGTCTGTGATTGGCTGGCGTGTGACCTCAAAGAAACAGGAAACAGTTCATTATCTTTTATTTGTCTTTATGTTATTTTATATAAACATGCTAATGTACAAAAACATGTACAAATAAAAGTGTGAGTGTGACTGTGAGATTCTAAACATTTGTTTATTCAGACATATTTCGTCAGAAAACTTAAGCATCAAAGATTAAATCTCTCAAGAGACGTAATTCTGCTCAATTAACACAAACATGAAGTCTCCGTTAAATCCACAACATAAAATACAACATGATGATGAGGGAGAAGAAGTAAACACATCATTACTTGTATGTTAATATCAATTTGTCACATTAAGTCTTTTTAGCTCTTTTTCAAACTGAAAAAAAAACCTCAAGCGAGAATAAAAATATGTTTCATCAACATTTTCTAATGAGATAATTGATCATTTTCATACAGTACATTGATGGAATTCACCCTGTGACTTCTGTGCTCTGGTTTAATTCAGTTAAAATGGTTTTAATGGTTGGAGGTATAAACTCTGCGAACATCTTTTAGATTTTTATTGTTTTTAAACTTATTATGATTATTTAGTTATTTTCATTTCAGGTATATTAAAGATAAACGTATGTTTGTTGTTCATATACCAAAGTTTTCCAGACAGGACGCACAATACAAAAATACAGACAGTATTAAAATAATATATTGTTTATCAGAAGGTTTGATATCAAACTGATTAACTGAAGCAACACAAACTGAAAGATCTCTCACATTATTCCACTGAAGCGACACAAATCACGATCAGTGTTTGTTTTTCAATTTAGGACGAAGCAGAATTTCAATAACTAACGAGTCAAACTGTGAGAAACGTTTTCCCTCTTGGAAACGTGAGATCTGCGATTCTTCTTCGTGTCTCTTCTAGGTCGCCGCCCGGAGGCCAAAGGTTACTCTGCCGCTTAATTAGCGACGTGTCTGAAGAGGCTTCCAGCGACGACAACACGGGACGACGACAACACGATCCCACACGACGTGCAGCCCGAGGTGCACATGATTCATCCCAGCAGAGAGATGTGATGTCACTGCGTTCCTCATCCCGCTGTGTATGAAGTGTGTCATGGCTCCGAGGCTGATTGCGAGAACTTAATGGAGTGTTATGAGAGCGGGGGGTGGGGGGTGGGGGGGGAGGGTGGAGGCATGTGTGGCTCTCGGTTCTGCTGCTGACGTGGGTTCGTGCTGATGGATGAAATGGATGAATTTCTTTTTTTAATTTCCATTCTCCTCTGGGAAATAATGTCTGTGGACAGAAAAGCAGCTCTCAATATTGTTGCGGCTGTGTTTGCTTGGCAAAGACTCATTATACTGGATATTACTGTGGCAGGAGCTGGGGGGGGGGAGGGGGCGGGGGGGTGGACCTCGCCAACGAAAAATTATTGATGACCCCACGAGCCGAAAATATATATAAAGCCAAAAATATAAAAAGTTTCAGGAGCAGAGTCTTTGATATCAACTTGGAAACTTTCAGATAAACCAAAGTGCTCTGAGCTGCAGGAAGTGACGACGCGTCGGGAATCTGAAGAGGAAGAGGAAGAAGAAGAAGAAGAAGAAGAAGAAGAAGAAGAAGAAGAAGTGTTTAAAAAACAGTTTCATGGTGTTTGAGACACGATGCAGATTTTCCGCAGGAGTATTGTGGACTCCAGACTTATTTAGTTATATAGTTATATATATTTATAATAGTGTGGATGTGGCCTGAATCCACAAGAGGAGACGATGTGAGAACATGTTAGATGATCACATCTGGCTCATGTGTCTACACACTTATGGATATTTAGCATAATGTAATAAACGTATGCAGATAAATTAGTAATAATTCTCGTGTGTCTAAACAAACGTGGGACGTTCCCTGTAACAGGAGACACTGAGCTCATCAGAGACGCAGATCACCTCCTGCAGAGTGAAGCTTCCCGTTTGGGAACAGATGCCTCAGATATGGGATGGAAATAATAAGACAGTGTGTGATGAAGGAAGCATGTGACTCCACACAGGATGAATCCCGTCGAGAGCCGGGTGGAGAAGCTGCAGCAGCTCGGTGAGAAGCTCGTCTTCAAATCTCTCAAGTGCAGAAAAAGTCTCGGTGGAAGGACGACGGACATTTGCAATAAAGCGATTCAGTATCGAAGAGGAATCCGTGGACAGCTTATTGGTTTCAGACTCTGGGCTCAGAGGGTTTGGGGGTGATTGATGATGTCTGCCTTTAATCAGAGAGGTGATTCATCAGGGATTTATTTCTCTTGAAGATTTCAGGTATTTGTGACACGGTTTCTATTCATTTCAAACCGGAGGGAGATGAGTGTAACTTTCTGTTTAGTCTAGTTTCTGAAATTAAAAGAAATATCACGTGATATCTATCTATCTGACATCTCTAGAAAGCTACAGAACATTTACAATATTTCACCTAAAACATTTAGTTCTGAGTACATTTTCTGATAAAACATGAAAATGAAAACAACAATCTGTCCCAGTTCAGAGAATTTATACATTTACTTTTATTACTTAAATGAAACTAAGCTCGACAGATGTGTCTCGAATAAAAAAAGTTGGGACAATTGTTTCTTTCCAAATTCAAAAACTTAAAATATAAATTGCAAATATCAGCAGCTTGGATCTGGAGTCTTCATGTTTGAAAGCTCGTACCCGTGTCACCTGGATCTCATTAGAATCATCAGCTGGATTTATATTTAATGGATCATCAAATGTTTCCTTCTGGAGCAGAAGCTGGAAGTTCTGGTTTCCACTCCAGCTCCTGTTTGTATATTCAGCAGCTCTGGTTCTGAAAAATGTCAAAACTCTTCATCTCTGGAGCTCATTTGTTTCAATCGCTGGAAAAACACCAGAGTGAACTGAGCCAAGGTTTGTGAGCAGGATTAAAAATGAGGACATGATCTTCTGCTGCCAGAGACGAGGACACAGAGAGAGACGAGGACACAGAGAGAGACGAGGACACAGAGACGTCAGGAGGAGGTGGAGAGGATCTGAACTCACAGCTTCTTCTCACTGTGTGAGTTACACCGAGTCCACTGCAGCTACATGGTTACGATCATCTGCTCATCAACTATTTAATCTGGAAGATACAGAGAGAAACTTGTCGTCAGCAGTTTCCTGAGCTCGTGTTTGAATTCAGAAGATTTATTCTGATTCTGATGAAGCAGAGAAACAAACAGAAGATGAACTCACGTCTGATTAAAGATGAAGAAGAACCGATGATCTCAGCTGCTTCTTTCTCTTCATCCGTCGACCGTGTGATTGATCCACACCGCGTCATGTGACTTCACCTGGTCACGAGTCTGAAGACGATGCAACTCAGTGAAAGCTTCTCCATCCGGTTGGTTTGTGAATCAGTGATTCATCAAAACATCTGGATTGATTTCTGTCAGTGTGTGTTAGTGCAGATCCTAATAACATCTGGATCTAGTGAATTTAAATGTCGTAGGTGTTTCTCAGCTGCTGTTTGGAAACAAACCGAGCTACCAACCTGAAACTAGCACCAACATGTAGCTGAGATCATCTGGATTCAGGAGAGAATCTACAGTTTTATTCAGCTACGTCCGTATGAGCAGGACAGATGTGGAGTTTCAGTCCCAGTCGCTGTCAGAGGGACAGACTCACACTGTGAGCTTTGTGTTTCTGATCCACAACGAGCTTCTGGCTCCTCTCGACTCTGCAGCTCGGCCCCCGACACGTGTTTACTCTCATTTACAGTCGAGTTGGAGGAGGAAGCTTCGAGCTTCACCTGCGCAGGAAACCACGACGCTGCCGGCGACACGTGAAACAAATATTGACCTTCAACTGTGAATTCCAGAGCAGGAATGTGTTTCACTGCAAAGCTTTGAAATGTGGACTGAAAGTCACTTTATTGACTGAGCACTCGAGCGCTGCCGGATCCATTCAGCTTCCAGAGGAGCCGCTCATGTTCATTTGCTTTTGTAAATCAACACAGTGCAGCGTGTGGGATGATTCAAATATGTTTCTACACTTTCTTTTATATTTCTCTCACACACACACACACACACACACACACAGACACACACAGTAAACAGGGACCCGTTCAGAAAAGCAAACACAGCAGTATTGACTGGCACTTGTGCTTTGGCATTAGTGTCCACGCTTCATTCACATGGACGCAGCCTCGCTCTAACTGTTCCCCGCAGTCTAATTCAAATTGAGGGCTGCAGTAAATTTGCCGAGCGAGTCGACGATATTAACCAAATTAAACACTAAATTCGAGCGCGGCTTCTGTCTCTGTGCTGCTGGTCGGAGAAACGAGGTCCTCACTCAGGAGGAGGAGCAGGATTTAGTGCTAAGTGAACTTAGCCGCTGTAAAACTGTCGTGGGAATGGATACCGCAATTCTCTCAGCTCGCAGGAGTTTTCACAGCGAGAGCCGTAAATCTCAGACCAGGACGAACGGACGGACGGACGTCACCTCTGCAGGAGCTGTGGAGGGTGAGAGATCCCTCAGCTGACGTAAGATCAGGTGATCAGGGAGGTTAGTGCTGACCGACCGCACAGACACCAGAGGAATCCAGATCCTAGACTAGACCGTGGGCTTTCTGATGGAACAACCGTTTACACAGGATTTTAGTTTTGTCTCATGATAGAAAACATTTGTCCAACATGGATTCACCAGTGGAGCCGATAACATCAGCTGATATGATGTTGTTTTGAAAAACATGTTTATGTGAAATAAACAATTAAAATTCTTCTACCTGGATTTCTTGATGTTTCTATATAAATATTTCACTCGTGAACAGACTCCGTCTTTGTTATGGTCCATATTTACAAAGTCAGTTTTATAAAAGTCAATATCACAGTCGATGTGTCTTCATCTGAAACACATTCAGCACAAAGGATGAAAACAAGGTGCAGTTTGTTTCCTCTCACACACAATGAACACGTTTGTTTTGTTCTTCAGAATCAAAACTGTGTTAAATTCAGAGTCAAAACTTTCAGCTTCTTATGAAAACTTTATAAAACTTCTGTCTCTGAACTGAATTAATTCTGTATCAGCTATTTCTTTAATAGTGAAAAGAAGATTTAGTTCTTATTATTTCAGTCCTATGATATAAAACCATGTTACAGTGGAGACAACCTGACCCCCCCGACCCTGAAGGAGAGAAGTAATTCAATGTGTTCAATTCATCTTTATTTATCTTTTGTCCTCAGTGTCCTGACCTGTTGCTCCAGAAAGGTCCAGGAACAGAAAGATCTGGTTTAGCTTGTAGGTTTATTATAAATGATCAACCTGAATATGAACAGAATATGTCTCCTGACGTTTACTCAAAATAAATAAACCGAAAGATAGAAAAATGTAAACACTAAAAATCTAAAAAGGAAAAACTCCTTAACTCCACCAGACCTCATAATAACACGATGTAATTTGGTTTGTCATCATGAGGACGTGTTGTCTCTGAAGGCCTCTGCACAGACACACCACGTCCTCTAGGGGAGCTCCAACATCCTAACACATCCCATAAATATCCCCGCACCCCCCCCCTGCTGTGCTGCGTCCACACACATCTGCATGAGAACGAGAAGAGACTCGACTCCACGCTGGGAAATACAGAACTCAACAGAAACGTGGTGCTGAAATATATATAAATATAAATGTATATGTAGCATGTTCAGACCTGGAAGGATGTCAGCGATGTTCAGCTCTGACACGGCGGACTCTGAGGAAACAGAGTGAAGTCTGTCTTCACAGAGACAAGCTGCCTGGAGGACTTTGTTAAACTTGTCCTGAATGAGATCCGGTCCTCTCTCACGTCTTCTCTGTTTCCAGCCTCGTCTTCCTCCCTTTATTCTTTTCTCAGGCATCAGCTCCTTTCTTTCTCTCACAGACTCCTCACGTGTCTTTTCTCCTCGTGCAGCACTGGCTGAAACCTTTTAATTTCACATGTCTGCCTCCACACACACACACAGACACACACAGAGACACACACAGAGACACACACAGACACACACTGAACAGGCGTGATCAGCAGCAGAACAGACAAACAGAAGCGCTGGAGTCTGAAGCAGGTTCTGAGTCTGAACCTTCCAGCGTCTGTCACAGTAAAACTTCAGTTTCTCTGCAGAGCTTCGTCTCTTTGTGTCATAGAAGCTGCATCTTCTTCTTCACTGATGAGCAAAGTTTTGTGCTTTTCATTTACACCAGATTGTTTCGCTGAGATAAGCTTCTGTTACGTTACATGGACTCAACGTAGGAGCCATGAATCGTTCCATCATTCTATAACGTTAAAGGTAAACAAGAGCAAAACTATCACACAGTCAGACACGTGTTAAAGTCAAAGTACAAAGGAACCGTTGATGAGGAAGTACTCAGATACTTTTCTGAATTAAAAGTACTTTGCAGATAAAGCTCGGTTCGCTCTGATTGGTCAACTGCGTCGTGTTCTGCATATCATTTAGTTTTACCTGCAGGGGGCGTGTCAGACTAGTGTTCATTATGCCAAAGTAGAAGGCCTGTATTCAAAACTTATGAATTCACAAAGTATAAAGTGTTAAAAGTGAAAGTACTTGTTTTGCAGGTTGGGTTTGGGAGGGGATTGTGCTGATGCATTAATTTAGTTATTAGCGTGATCACGAAAAAGACAACACGTTGTAAAACTTCCCACAAAGTGAAACTGAAGTCATCTGAGTTATTTATGAACATATATTTGTGTCTGGTTTTCACCTGTTTGTGAACACGAGTCTCTTGATGCAGTAAAATGTGCTGTGGACACAAAGGCTTTTTTCTACACACTGCCCCCTGGAGTGTAAGAGCCTCACTGACGTCTCCTGCACGCGGTGGACGTGTCCCAGGAAGATAAAAGCCTTAATGTGAATATTGTTGATGTTAAATAACGCGAAGCAGCAGCTGAATGTCCCGCGGCCTCCCGCAGACTGGATGTGACAGGCGCTGCTGTTCGTCTGTGATCAGCTCCTGTAGCTTCACTGTCGAGGGAACGTTTCCCCCCAACACATCATCATCATCCAGATGTTTTCACGTTTACGGGTGAAGAGGAAGAAAAAAGAGAAAATCCACTGATCCTCTTTGACTTGATTTGTGCAGTGATTTAAAAAGAAAGATCCGCGGTGATAAAATGTGACGGCGAACGGAGAGAAGAAAATTACTAATTTGTGAAGGAGCGATATGAAAACAACATCACGTCTCGCACGCAAATGAAAGCGAGGAAAACTTTAAAACTGTGATGACAAGCGACAGGGGGCTGATAAGGGAAGCTGAACGACAAGAGAGCGCAGCCTGGTGGACGACGGCGGGAGGGAAGTGACAAAGCACAGGAGTGAATGAGAACAGCCTTGATGCAGGAGGACGGAGTCGGGCTGGTGAAAGATCAGCTGAACAACAGACAGAGGAGTCTCAGTCTGACCAGTGTTCCTCCACACAATGTCTGCCAAGGCCCGGGTAATCAAATATATAGACTCTGCTATTGGGTCTCTATGAAATATGATTGTTAGAGAGACTTTTCAGCAATACAGCTTCTAATGTTAATATTTCCTGCTGAGGTTTGAAAAGCAGCCGCACACAGACGCTATAGGTGCGAGTGAAAGAACTCACTCTCTCCCTTTTGAGCTGCAAGGTCAAGGTTCGTCTTTATTGTCGATGCACAATATATAGAATCGCACAATAAAGCCTCAGCTCCAAAACACCCCCACACACAGGAATCCTCTGAAATGGATATAAAACCAGTGTATGTAAGCAGGCCTGCACTGGTGCAATCTGCTTCCAGGAAATAGACCCTGCCCTGTACTCGCAGAAATACGTTCATATTAAAGGAATTTTCAGTTTAACCTCCGCAGACGTTGTCACTGTTGTTTGTGTGTTTGTCAGCAGGATAACGCTAAAACAACTGAGCCCACTTTATGGAAACGTTTCACCATATTTATGAATTTGTCAAGAAATATTGATCTTTATGAATAAATCAGGAATCTGTCGAGCGTTAATCTACTCCTTTAAATAAAGAGTTCAGCAGGTTTTACAGTTTCTTCCCCCGAGCCGCTGCCTCCTCTGTAAACACATCCTCCCGCCGCTCCGCGAGTTTCCCAGCGTTTCTCACGTTTGTAATTTTTGATGTTAATTGACCACTGGCTCCGCAACAAATTGCCCTTCGCAGATAATAAAGATTCACTCGACGGCGGGTTCGGACCGAGCTTCACCTGCTGAATTCAAACCTTCTTCCCCCCCCGAGCTTCTGTAATTACTCTCAGCCAAATGTCCCTTTGTGCTCGGGCCGTGCAGCGAGACAGGGCCGTCCTCTGACTGCCGTCCTCTTTGTAATCTTCATCGAGCCATTATCCCGTCCTGTCCGTCCGCCGAGCAGACTCCATTACCAGTATCGCCTCCGACACTGAGCTTTCCCTCATGCTGTCCGACCGGCGCAGGTTCCTATTGGCTGATAGCATCGGCTCCTCGCTGAGGCTGTAACGTGTCTTTAATCATCAGGTTCTCACACATCGTTTACGCTCATTTTGAGTTTAAATGAATCTCTGACTTGAAGCTGCTACACTCAGGAACAGTTTGAGAGAAACTGAGGTTGATTCTGACCTGAGACCTGAATATAGATAGTTTTGTTCTGAAAATCAGTTTGTGACTGTTTTGACTTTGACTACTATATTTTCTGTTTTATTCAATATACGTTTATTGTATCTGTAGCTGTTTTTTTACACCTTCAGGACGATTCATCTCTTCAGTAACAGACCAGAGATTCAGGACTTTGAATATTCACAGTTACCTCAGGACGAATCCTAATCTTTCCTTTAACTCCGCCCTCAGATGAAATACAAAGTTCTCACCACTCAGGTCGTCAGTGTGTTGAGCTTGAACAGTGGATCTCGACCTTGGACACAAACTCAAAACGTGTTTCCTTTCCAGGGACGTTGCAGTTTCTGGTCAAAGTCTTGAACCCTGAGGTCACAAACATCTGAACCAGAATCTGCAGCTTCTCCAGGACCTTCAGCCACATTGAGGCGTCTTCCTCATCGGGATCCACTTGAAGTAAAAGGGAATCAAAAAGCTCCAGGAACCGAAAGTCGACCTTTCCTCAAAACCTTTGAACCGTATATGTGGTTTAAAGCTCTGATGCATTCAGGGTGTGATGATGTGACGTCTGAATTAAAGAACGGTACATGTGCTTGTTTTAAGTTGTGAACTTGGGTCGTGAACAAAAAATAATCTAAGATCGCGTTAAATAAATGTTTGTCATTTCAGCTTGTTGTCATCACACTGATGTTTGTACAAGTTCGTGTTTCTGATCAGTTTGGTTTGAATCAGTTATTTGATGATATAAAAACAGGCGGAGACGTGATGATTGACAGCTGAGACTGACTCCACCCATGATACCGCGGCTCCACCCCCATCGCTCCAGCTCACATGTGACGTCTTCAGGTCAAGATGTCAGCGTTTGTCTCCGAGTGGAGACGTGTCGTCCATCTTTATTCACAGTCTACGGCGAGGACACCTGAGATGTGTGTTTCCTTTACACTCATGGGGACATTTGCATAATTGTGTGCGTGCGTGTGTGTGTGTGTGTGTGTGTGTGTGTGTGTGTGTGTGTGTGTGTGTGTGTGTGTGTGTGTGTGTGTGTGTGCGTGTCCTATTTGCTGAACTCTTGAAAACAAGCTGCTGGGGATTATAGGAGTATATCTTTACACCATCATGGAGAGGAGGCTTTACGTCGAGACACACACACACACACACACACACACACACACACACAGTTGCACTGCAGTAGATAAAAGACTGCCCCCCCCCCCCCATGACAGGACGGCTTAGAGGAGCTTCATCATGATTCAGTCGACTCTCTGCAGCGGAGGATTAACGTGGCTTTATTTGGACTCGTACAAGAGAACTGTGACTCTCTGGTGGGCGGAGGTGGAACTCAACAGGTACGGTCCGTGTCACAGGTTCGAATCCGTCATTTCCTGTCACTCACTGTCGCCGTCTAATACAAATTTAAAAAAGAAAACCAAATCTGGAAGGACTCACTGAGGAATCACACAGAAATAAAGCAGCCGTGTGTGTGTGTTTAGTTTATGGACAGAACAACAGTGTGCCTTGCTCAGTCGCACTTCAGCAGCATTTCTTTGTCAAACAGTTGAACTTCACATTCTTACAGTCACTGGTCCCCTGGCACTGTGCCTCCCTCTGTCACAGCCTGGGATCGAACCGACGACCTCTGGGCCGTGAACAGTCCCCTCTGCCTTCCTGCAGCGTCGTCCACACCGAGCCGGATCGACTCCCAGCGCAGGTTCCTCTCCCGGCCCCCGACGGGGATCATTAAGGCTCCAGCTACCGGGGAACTCAGACCCCCGGAGACTTCTGGTCCTGTGCACCGGCTCCAGGAGGCCGGGCGGCCGACTCGCTGCCGGTAACAAGGAGCAGAGGTGCAGGAGGAATTCAGATCCTCCAGGTGAAGCATCAATGCTGCATTCAAACTCCTGTTTGTAAAGTCTGGTTTCACTGAGGCCGGAGTCAGAGAAGCTAAAGTAACATTTACTAAATATGATCAGTGCAGTTTGGGGTTTAATTAATAAGACAAAACTTAATTTATTACCTTGTGTCAGTTTGTGTTGTGTAATTCAGAACATCACACGTTTTTCTTTAGTCTCAGTTCCTTCACCTGGACTGAACCACGAGGAGGAGGTGGAGCTCAGCAGGGAACCTCAGCACGCGGCTCAAACACTATAAGTCAGTTTGTTCCTTTCTCTTCAGATTACAGGTTTTCTCTCCGCTCACCGACAGAAAGCAGGAGGTTCACTTTTACCGAGAGGTGCCGTTGATGGTTTTTCTTGTTTCGGGCAGAGATAAAAATGTCGTCCTGCAGGACAGAGTGAGCAGCGTCTCCTGAGTTGTCCTCAGAGAGAGTGTATGGCAGCTAAAAGCATTCCTGCAAGGTCATCGTCATCAGCGCTATGCCGTTCACATCCACCCTCCCACCTTCAGGCCCTGGGCCTCTCGTCCTCATGCAAACAGTGTTTTGAGTCATTAAAATGTAGATTTTTACACTTTCAAAAGGTGCAGATTTTCAAAATTTCAGTTTCATCCTGACAATCACGTGTATTTCTTATTTTCCCTGATTGTCGACAGATACAAAGAAGATTAGATCTTCAACGTGTCCAAACCAAACCTCGAAAGTATCATCTCAAAACGTCTGGATCTGTAAGAATCGAGGTTTTCACACTCTTGCTGCAGAAGTGGTGAAGATGTTGGAATCACGTCGAGGTTTTTAAGACCCAATAACCTGGACTGGTCTCCGTCACTCAACCAGAAACAGTTTCCGGCCTCAGTCGTCTGTTTGCCACTTGCAGGTGTCCGTTCTTTACAGTGCGCTCTCCTTTGTGCCACATAGAAAAGTTCCTCTGCTTCAATTTGTGTCAATCTGACTTTGGGAAAAGGGGGAAAATGTGTTGCTTCTCCACGGTGATCCGTCTTCAAAGTGAGCCTGTGTGTGCCGGGGAGGGTGGCGTGGCGGGGGGGTGATAAGTGTTGGGGATGTAGTAAATTTGAATACAATGACATAAAATAAAGCTGGTTGTCATGCTCAGCGGTTCTGCTCCGGCGGGCCTTTCCTTTCTGTCTAAAGCTGCTCGACACAGTTCCGGATTTACCAAATCCTCCGAAGACGAAACGAACCCTGTCGCTTCATTGTGTGAGAGCTGCCGTCAAACCCCCCCCCCCCCCACACACACACACACACACCTCACCCCACAACATCCATCCGCCGGTCCTCCTCTCCCTCCCTCCCTCCTCTCCCCCCCCCCCCGTCTCTCTCTCGGTACAAATGGAGGAAGGCAGGAAGTCAGGTTGCAGCTTGAGCTTCTAAGCATTTGGGGATTGGTTTCAATTTAATGTGCGACAACGTAGAAAAGAGAGAGAATCAATTTAAAGTAGCTCGGCCCCCCGGGGGTCACCTGGTCAAGGGAGGAGTGGTAATGATGGGGGGGGGGGGGGGGGGGGGGGAGAGAGAGAGAGAGAGAGAGAGACAGAGAGAGAGAGAGAGAGAGAGAGAGAGAGAAAATAATAAGAGAAACAATTATGAGAAAACGTGTCATGTAACAAGGAAAATAAGAGAAAATTAAATCTGCTAAATAAACGTAATTAGCGCCGTGTGTGGTTTGTTCAAGTGATCTGTAACATTTATCTCCAAATGGGAGAAATTCAAAAAGGCTTAATGTGAAAATAGTTTAATGAGGAAAAAAAAAAAACTATTTAACCAAGAGGAGAACAAAATTTAACAGATTCCCAAATGGTAGAGAGAATATAAAAATGGTAATAAAGAGAAAATGGTTTGATAACCTCTCTGTGGTTAGAACGAGTGAAAAGACAAATTGTAACCGAGCAGCAGGAGGAGAAAGGAAATGTTCAGTATCCAGGAAAAGAAACATATATTTATATAAATACGTTTATATGTGATGGACAAGAAACAACCACAAAAACTATTGTGTGTTTTCTGAGGTAATTTATAACCTAAAATAAAAAGATATCAGAAACAATCTCTGTAAATACATGAAAAACATTCAATACCTGCAGCTGCTGTGTATCAGCATCTTACTCAAGACTATGAGAATAACCATATATGTATTTTACGGTAATCGACGGTGGAGACCGGAGCCGAGCCAGCGATCCGTCGGGGCTCGATGGGTTCGGACAAAAAGTTTGAAATGATATTTGAAAAAGCTGATCTCAATCATTTGTGTCTATTTCTTTAGAAGAACCACAACCTAAATGTAGAATCGGGTATTTCCCTCCGGGTTTCATCAGTTGTTCTGCTCATTTTGTAATTTGCTGAAAAACCAAACCTCTGTGAGACCGAACTCTGCAGATGTTCTGTTTCTGTTTGTGTCTTTTTTGACTCACTGATTTCAGACTCACCTGCTTTATAAATAAACTCGCTCGCTGCCTCTTCGCAGCGTTTCCAGTTAAAGCTCATTTGAATTTGCGAGGCGGAGGGATGAGGTGGTGGAGGATGTGCAGGCAGCAGGAAGCAGCTTGAATCAGATCCAGACGGCTCCTTGGTAAAGCGAGACGATCTTAGCGCCGAACACAGCGAGGATTTCAGAGCGCCGCAGACGGAGAGTAATTAAAGGTGTTCCTAAAGGGGCCGTTTGATGTAAAGCTTCCCAGCAGGACTGACTTCCACGCCGTGGACGGGCGGAGAGCGAACATGACAGTCGGCGATAAATCTTAAAACACTTTTGTTTGTTCCTGCGCAGATCAACACACAGAGGCTCGTCTGACAGCAGCTCAGAAATCTAAAAATACTCCGAGGTTTAATTAGGCCAATGATGACCCGGCGAGCGTTCAGAGGGGGAAGCAGACGCTTTAAAGCCTCCTGCCGTCTGTAGCTGTTGTTTGGAGGCAGAGGCACCTTCTGCCAGAACCTCCGGAGTCCAAGGACTGAAGAGAAGTTCCTTGTTTCGGTGGAAGGGCACGGCTGCTGTTTATCTGCCAGTAATTAGCATCGCAAACGCTGCGGCTCCCGCCCTCGTTCAGCGCCACTCAGTCAGCGAATATATTAGCGGCAGAAAGGCGACGGGGGAAATGCAAAACGATGCAGAAAGTGAAGTGCAGACGTGAGAACAGAAAGAAGAAGAGAGAAACAGGATGTTTTACACTGAAAAACTAATCAGCCACTGGGGACAGCGACGATGATTGGGGGGGGGGGGGTGTTACATAAAAAAAGAATAATAATAACAGGAACAGTGACCTCATCATCGGTGTGAAATAATCTTCATGTTTTAACAATTGTCAAAACTCGAAATCTGCCAACCCGTCCAGTTTCCAACTAAATGACTTCCCCCCTCATACAAAGTCAACGTGACCTTTATGTCCAGAAACATTATTTATGAGGCCGGCGTCACTTTGACCTTTGACCTTTGACCACCGTAATCTAATCAGTCAATCTGTGAGTCCGAGTAAACATTTCTGCAGAATTGTACAGAATTCCTCCCAGTCATTCTGGAGATATCACGTTCACAAGCCACAAACTTATTAGTTTAATCCAGGTTTGGTGTCGTCACCTTCCCGTCGTCTCTTCTCGTGTGAACGAAGTTTTCCAGCACGTGAACCAACTGTGACTTTATCACGTTCGTCTGTTTCACCTTCAGCAGAAAAACGTGTTGGTATCGACATTAGATTCTCATTTGATCCAGTTTACAGTAAATGTATCTGCGGCAGGAGGAAGATGTTTCTCTTCTAATGTGATGAAGGAAATTATGTCCTCGCCCTCTGGTCTGGTTTCTCTTTCTCCGTCCTTCCTCATTTGTTTTTCTGTCCTTCTGCTCCTCTCTAATATCTCCCTGCTCCTCCTCCTCCTCCTCCTCCTTCTTCTTCTTCTTCCTCCTTCCTTCCTTTCTCCCTGTTGCTCTTGTCTAAAATTGAGAACAGAATAGCTGGTAATTGAAGATCATTGTCTCTCCTCAGGCCCTCAGGATTTGCAATGCCTTTCACCACAGCTCATTTTAACCAGACTATTTTTCCGTTCGTCTTTTTGTTTGCTTTCCTCCCTCCCTCCCTCCCTCCCTCCCTCCCTCCCTCCCTCCCTCCGTCTCCTCCCCCTCTCCTTCTTCTCTCCACCAGCTCTTTTTGGAAATTGGATTTTCATTTGAGATGGAGCAGGAGCACCCGTCGTGTTTATGCCACCTTCCTCCCATCAATTTTCCTTTCTCTTTTCCTCACTTCATTTCGGGCCGTTCTCTCCTCTATCTCCTCCGGTGAATTATCTCCTCTCAGTCCACCTCGGACAGGAGCTCCATTTTCCTTCTGATGGTTCACTCTGCGGTGTCGGAGCCGGCCGGCGTTCAGCGGGCGAGCTCGTTGGAAAGAGGAGAAGCTGAGGAGATGGAGGACGGCGATCGGGCAGAAGACAGTGTCCCCGACTCTCCGTCACCTGCTGAAGTTACAGGACGTTCTGACCTCGTTTAACTTCCTGCACAAAGATTCTCAGACAAAAAACTAGTTCCTCTGGTATTATCGAATAATGTCAGTCATTTTAAATGTACATGAATAAAACATTTATTTAGATAACTGGATAAATAAAATATCAGGTATTTACATTTAGAATGAGGAGTGATTTCCATCCATCTTTCCTCCTCCACATCTCTGACAGGAGTCGAAATGTAAGAGACCTTGAGTTGAGTAAACTCACAAGTAAAAGCTTTTGACGACTTCCACTTATAATCAACAAACTTCTTTCATATCTTTCTAATAACTTTCTGAAAGTACTTTGGAATTCCTTCATTTCTTTAAGCTGGAGGCTTCTCCTCCGTGAAGCATCAGCGACGAGCAGCTCGTGTGAATTACAAGATGCAGAAAACTTGTTGATGAGTTTGTGTTGAGGTCGCTGACTTCATTCCTGAGCCAGAGATGTATTTAGTGAAGTATTTAATGATTAAAATATGGTTATATACTAAATAAGTACAAACTAATGTGATGATGTAATCGTGCCACATCACTTAAACATTATTAAATCAATCTGAACGACAGAAATCAACATTTTAAAAACTGAAATGTGTCAAACAGCAGATATTAAAGTCACGATGTGTAACATCAGCAAAAAACATTAATACAGTAACAAATAGTTCTTTTTTAAATAATGTTCAAAGGCACGTGGACCAAAACAGAAACGTTTTTACTAGTTTCAGATTGACAGTTGTCATTTCTCTGTCTCGCACCCACGTTATGTTTTCATTTGATGGATCAATGTTATATGAGTGGATGTCAGATTTTTATATTTATTTAAATTCCAGAGGGTTAAACCTGGAGAGACAGACGTTAGCCTCATGCACGATGTGAGTCTAAGTAGAAACTGTGCTTGTGTCTATTGGAGCTGCAGCGGTGATTCAATAGACATGTGATCAGGTGAATTGTTATTTTGAGGCGGCAGTAAATTAACTCCAGATAAACCAGAGCTGAAGAGGAGGAGGAGGCTTGTTGAGGCACGTGATGAACGAGGCTCCGGTCAAACAGGTGAGTGTGTGATGAGGTCAGGGATGAAGCCACGCCCACCCAGACAGCACATGAACGCAGCGAAGGAGAATACAAAACGAGAGGATCATTCACCATCTCCTGGAGACGTGATCGTGACCGTCGAGCTCCACCGTCTCTCAGAGTCTGCCTCATTAACCCGACTGAGACGGAAAAGTAAAAAAACCAACGTGCGAGCTCCCTCTTTGAAACTCAAACACACAACAGCGTGCACACAGTAATCTCCCCTCCATGAATTAGAGATGGGCTTATGAACTTATAATGTGAGCGGTGACAGCCGAGCCCCACGGACGGTGTTTCTGTTGGTTAATGAGGGGGTTGAATCAGGACTGGGCCGTGTTCTACAGCGGCGACACCGTGCTCGGGTCTGGAGGAAGAACCGAGAGAGAGAGGAGGAGAAAACACAACAAATGCAGTTATTAAAATCTCCAGAGCGACACACGGACACGATGACGCCTCGCTAGCAACTGAAACGTCCAGATTTAGCCCAATTAGCTGCGTGTTGATGAAGTGAGTGTGAAATAAAGGACGAATCCTCCGAGGAGAGATCCTGGAAATAAAGATGGACGACATGACGTCTTCCAGAAGTGAAGCCAGAGCCCCTGGATCACCCCCTGGTGTTACTGAAGTTTACTGAAATCTGAAGATGTTCCTGAGATGTGACACGAGACTTCAGACGAAAATAAACACCCAGCAGGGAAATATCACTGTAATTATTGCGATGTGAAATAAAACACGACTTCATGTGGTTTCCATCAGTAGTGTAGTAAAAGTCAACAGTTTCCTGGACCTGTCTACGAGGTGTAAATCCGTCCCTGCATCACATAACGGCGTGTTGGTTGTTGTGAGGCCGCCGGCTCCACGTTGAGTCGGAACAATGATGAAGAAAAGCAATAAAATGTGTAGCGATGATGCAAAATGACTTGGAAATTGGCGTCTTATTCCTTTGCCATTTGTGTTGAATTCAGAGCGAACAGGAGAATGAAATGTGAGCGTTTAAGAAAACAGCCGTGATGCACACGCAGCTCCTAATGTGAGCCGGTGGAGTAATGTGGCGTGCCGGATCCTCCTCGTCTCAAACAGGGCCAGGCGAGGCCTCCCGGGACGAGGTTCAGTCCCCAGTAATATAAAGGGTAATTAGCTCCCCCCCCCTCCCCCCCCCTCTCATCACGGAGCCGCGCCCCGAGAGCCCGCCGCCCGTCTAATACCATCATTTCCCCCGATGGATGTCGGAGCATGATGAGAGGCTGTCAGGGGACGCCGCCGTATTCATGATGGAAATTACTGATGTTCTCAGTAATGATGTGAAAAAGATATACCACGGACCTCTCAATAGACTGCTCGTCATCCAGATGTGTCAATCAGCGCATCGGGATCCCGGCTCCTCACAACACACACTCAGAATTCACACGGTTATTGAGTCAGGTTACAGGTTTTTACCAGAGTTAGTGTTCGTCACCTGACGACCGAGGAGTGAACCAATCAGCGTCTTCAGGCTCTGAGACGACGACCTGCTGACAGACGTCCAATCAGAAGTGGAGACGGGGTCAGAACCTCGTTAACATGAGTTAGAGAAAAGATCCAATCGCATCGGAGACGAATCAAACAACAAACCAACAAACAAAACTGTTTTTAAGCAGCTGAGAGTTTAGTGAATTGATCTCGTTCAAATTATAAATCATTTTATCTGTTTTTCATACATAATAAAAGTGAAGTTATCTGTGATCATTGGAAATAGAAAATGACCGAGTCTAAACTCATGGTGATGTCATCTCAGTAATCTTCAAATTCGATTCATTTTCACACAGACGCCAAATTTCACTCTGAGGTGAAAATGAAATCGCGCAGAAAGAAAAGCACGTTTACGTTGTAATGTCACCGTCTCAGGATAACAAGCCTCGAATCCTCTTCTGCAGCAGCAGCTTGAAACCTCACTTTAATGAACAACTCTCAGCTTTTAATTGGACAGTAAGTGAAAAGTTGAGTTCGGTCCCGTTGTAGAGTTTTTTAAAACTTTTTAACACAAAGCTGTGACTTTGTCGGAGTTAACTCTCCACGCTCCTCTGTGATATTTGTGTCACACGCGGACGCCTCGGCACAGACACACAAAATAATTACATCAAAAGAGTTGTCGGCCGTATAAATGGCGTTATAACTCACATCTAAGAGATAGCAGAAGCATTATTTTTCTTCCTCGTTGCTCCGCAGCGTGGCCTGAAACGGAGGCAACACGGTTACCGAGCGGCCGCTGATGCAATTTGGGTTTTTTATCTGGGCACGAGCAGAGAAGACGGAGGAAAACAAGATAAATCAGAGGAAGGAAAATGAATTAGAGAGCGAGAGGGTGTTTTTATCTGGAGGCAGCGAGCGCTCACATCTCACGTCTTTACCCAAAACACCCAAAATAACACACACGCGTTCACGTTCTGCAGAAACTGACTGGAGCTGCTGCTTCCACTGTTTCAAACATCATCTCTTCTCCTGGAGGCGGAGCTCTGAACATCTCTGTTGTAATTTCTGCTCCATACTGGACTCACTGTTTTGAACGACCAGTCACCACCATTGACTCCAAACAAAGATGGACGACACATCTCCACTTCTTGCACGCTGTCTTGTTTATGATCTCCGGCTTCTCCTCTGGAAGCCGTCATCATGACGTCCATCTTTATTTACAGTCTGTGGCCACGACTGATAACTCTGCTAACACTCGTCAACACACATTCACAAATGTTTGTGACGCAGCAAATGGGAAGTTTGGTGGATTTTGTTAAATACATTTCATTCTTTAGTTTTTTCTTGTTGCCAAAACAAGCTCCCGACTCTAATGTTGAATGAACCTGAAGCCTGTCAAACAAACCACTCGTCTGCGGCCGTCAGAGGACACGTCATGTGTCTGAGGATGTGTTGATGTTGGAGGGGAAATGTTCTGGACTGAGTTCAGAGCAGGTTTCAGGTCCTGTGTCGATTCCTCCTGACAAACCAAGGACAGGAGGAACCGTCGGCCCAGAATCCCCTCCAGGTTTCCCACGTGTGCGAGCGGAGACTTAACCCTCATCCATATGCATGGGTACGTAGGTAGTATGAAACACAATGCAAACAAGTTATGAACACACGCACGCACACACGTAGCGAGCACATGCAAACATATGCGCGATGGCACATTAGCATGCAGTTTGCAGCCTGGCGCCCACAGAGCCACTCAGACGTGTCAGTCTCCCCTCCGAGCTTTTCAAGCCGCTTCAATTTCGTCTGATCTCAAAGATTTATGAATTTGGAAGTGAGCAGATAACACATCCCCTCATATCAACGCTAAGCCTGTCACAGCCGGCGTCTGAGGGGCGGAGGGGGAGTGTGTGTGTGAGCATGGATGATAATGGCGGTTGCAGGACGGGCCAATCAGACGCTGTTGTTGCCACAGGCTCGCGGGCTGAAGGCCACAGATTCTCTCGGCGTCCCAGCGGCCTTTTCCCCAAAGTCTGCACCTGACGCAAGGTAAAATAAAAACACAACAGGACGCCCCCCGGGTGATGTGAGCGGCAAGATTGGAGTGAAAGAGAAAAACATAAATTTGAGGTTTTAAATAAAACCAATCCAATCTGGCCGAGTTGACATTTTGCCGGACGGCTGGAGGAAGGACAAACAAAGATGGGCGGCTGATAACAGATCCACAGGGAGAGAGAGAGAGAGAGAGAGAGCGTTTGAATTCCAGCGAACACACAAACACTTTTATTTATTCACGTTATGGATGAATGCAGAGCTGCCAGAGCCGTAAGCGAAGTCAGGGCCCCACAGACACCAGAGCGGCCCCTTCAACCATTTTCAAACTCTGTACGTTCAAAACAATAAATAATACATAATGCATTTCATTTGCATGCAAATGTATTTAATGCTTGAACCATTATTAGTCTCATTAATCTCCTGTTGTCAAGTTAAGTCCCTCTCACAGCAGCTGCCTGGGTTTTAAATCCTCTAACAACTGCACCTGCAGGAGCTTCACACTAAACCCCGGGTCAGAGTTCAACCAGCTGATCCGGCTGCTCGCTGCTCCGCAGACATCCATCACTGTCTGGTTCGGCTCGGACTCCGAGCGGCAGAAGCATCGACTCCATCTGACGGAAAACAGCAGTGAAGCTGAGCTGGAGAACGTCCTGGAGTCAGACCACTGCAGACCCCCCCCCCCCCCCCCCACCACCACCAGCCTGAACACAACCTGCCCCTCACCTCCGGTGGGCGCTACAGAGCGCTGCACGGCAAAGAGCAGCGGTTTATTCCCTCAGTCGTCGCTTATTAGAAACAAACATTTTATCAGTTTTAAACTCACATTGTGCAAAAACCAGGAGTTTATCTCTGTTCTCCTGTTAAATATGAATAAATAGACGTAGGAACATTTGGACATGAGCATCTAATTCATGAATATGACTCATTTCACTTCACACTTTGCAGTTTCCTACTGTCTCAGTCACTTTGTCTCTTTCGTCCATTGTTGCTTCTTCTTCTTCACCCTCTGGATTTTACAGCTTATTCTTATCCTTGTGTTCTGTTGTCCTGGTTTATGATATGTACTTAAATTCTTCAACATTTAAGTTAATTATGAGTTTTTGAGATAATCACATTCCTGGTGTCTTACTCCTCACAAAGTTTCTGTGTGTAATTAGTTTCTAAAACAAAGGAGGTGGAGAAACACCAACTGAAAGTTTGCTCTGTATTTAAACAGCACTTTTCCAGATTTAATGGCCAATCAAGTCATTTTCACATGCTGCCAGATGTACGATAATTACAGTACTTTAACGATAGTTTTTCCGTCTGCGATCAATAACTCAAAACTCCCATAAGTTACAGTAAGTTCATCATGAGTTGACAGTATTAGCAGTTACAATAATCAGTATATTAAAATCCTCTTTCAGTCTGTTTAGACTCTTTATTTAGTCTGTGATTTGAACATGTGACTTGTTTCCACTTGTTGTTTCAGGAGATTGTACCAGGAAAGGTATGGAGGTTATTTATCACAACTGACACATGCAAATCACAAGAATACTTTGATAGTTCGATCGTGTCCTTTCCTCAGACCTTCCCTGTCTCCTTAACCTTGTCTTTCCTCGGCTCTTGTTTCTGGCGCAGGCTCCTCGTTATAAATCTGTATTCTCCGAGCCGGGGCCGATAAAACACTGGTGTCATCCTCAGGGTTGTGTTGTCTGACTTGACTAAACTGCTGCAGAGACGTTATACGAGCTGTTTTCACAGGCTGAGCCGAGCTCAACACGACTTGTAAAACAACATGTAAAACCAGCGTCTTTCTAAAGGTGGAAGAGAAACACAGAGGAACACACAGGGAACACAGGGAACTGATCTGAGTCTGATCTGTGATCAGTCAACTGGATTAGTAAGAAATATCCCAAAACAAAGGGTGTGAACAAACACTTTGATGGAAGTAAAATTAAATGATATGAGATTATGAGATATTATGTTCAAGAAGCCAAAAACATGTTTGTGAGGCCACTGCGACCTTTGACCTTTGACCACCAAAACCTAATAAGCTCATCTTCAAGTCCAACTCAACGTTTCTACCAAAGTTCTAGAAATTCCCTCAGGTCGTTCTTGTGATATCATGTTCATAAGATTGGTAAAGGAAGGACGAACAAACTGAAAACATAATCCCTCCGGCCACTGGGTGTCACTGTTGCAGAGATAAAAAGGTAAAAATAAAAACATATGTCGTTATTAAACCCTTGTTACTAAGAAATGTAATTGAAGTTTCATATTTTAAAGTTAAACCATAAACTTTATTATACTTAAAGGTTAAATAAGAAACACAAATTAAAATATTAAAACTTACTTGAATCAAGACAATTAACATTTTTATGTCAAATGTAAGTTAAACATAATAATAATTATAAATGTCTATATTGTTTATTATGCAGAATAAATGTTTACATGTTAACACTGATAACATTTCGTCTGCTAAAGTCTCATATTGACAGATTCGATCCGTCTGACCTGAGTGAATCATCTGAAATGGACAAAATAAAAGTGAAAGTTGTTGAAAGTTGTTCAAACAAACTTTGTGAGTCCGGCTGTCGAACACTCGTCAGCCGCTCCGTCCTGACAGATGTTCGGATCCTTCACCTGCTGCAGGTCTTCACGTCTCTGTCCAGAGGTGAAGCTTCAGTCCTTCGTCAGCGGCGTTGAGCTGCGTCCTCGTCTCATCACCAGCTGATCTGAAGCCTCGCTCCCGTCCGACTGACGCCTGAAGACAAACACTTCAACGCCATCGGGAGGTCTTGTGTTTTTTGTGCAGACTCAGAAAACCAGCCTGAACTTTACCCAGCACTCACAAACACATGAAATATGATAGAACTAAAAGTTGTTACCTGCAGGAGCTCTTCCCTCCGCGGTGAGATTTCAGTCTGAGGGCTTTCACCACCTTTACTTTTCCTTTTACTCTCGTCATATACAATATATATCTTGAGCCGTTTCATCTTTCTCCCGACGACAACTTGGAATGTGCAGTTCCCACTAAACTGAAGTGGATTTCCAGAGACAGAACGTGGAGAGTTTGCTGACTGAGCTGCAGGGAAGATACAAACTTACCCACACAACTTCTCACAGCGAACACAGCTGCAGGGTTTTGAGGTGAATCGTCGTTGTTCACGTTTAACTGACGGACTTAATATCCAGAAATGATTCTTTTAAAGCCAGTGGAGTCGCCCTCTGCTGGTCGTGTCACTCTTCTGACTTTGACACCGATTAAAAAATAGACATTACATCATCCGTCAGTCTGAGATAAACATATGTGGAATAATATGAATCTACTCTGACTGCAAACCACCCAAACTGCACAGAGCTCGTCTGTGCTTCTGTACTTTTTCCACCAAGGCCCATCATGCACCACATGCCCCCCCCCCCCCCCCCTTCAGCCGATGGAGGACAGAGAACAAATACTTCTCCAGTGTTGACGCACTGGATAACAAACGTCCGTGTGATAGTGAAGGAGAAGTGAGAGTGTCAGAGGCTCTGAGCTGAGCGCAGGCAGCACCGAGCGCGAGCGAGCGTCACGCCCAGGTTTACCCTCGCCGCTCTGACTGATGTTCGACAGAAAGACGCTGCGCTCTACAATGGAGCTGTTTGACCGGCCTGCGATCTGACAGCACTCACCGCTTTCAAAGAACAGCCCTCACTCCTTTTTCTCTTTCTGTGCTGAGCTAGATCTGTTTCTACAGCGTCCTTCACCTTGTCTCGTCTCCCCTCGGGTTCCCTTTGATTCCTGCAGCAGCAGCGAGGGTTTGGATTGCAGCTCCTCGACACGTCCATCGCCCTGAGCGGGCGTCCTGTTGTCTACTGTACCTCTGAAACTCCGAAACAGGCAGGTCCGGCCTCGGCGCCACATTAAATATATATTACCTCGGAGGTTCAAGGGGAGTTGAGGCCAAGTCAAGTCTGTTCAAACATTTCCACACTGAAAAATATATGATTGTTTACCTCAAGAAAAGTTATTACTGCTCATTGTATCGCTCCGAGTTAAAAAGGTCGCAGAGTTATCACAACAGGACTTTCACCTCCGTGTCTGCAGAGAGACGCAGTCAGAGCACTTTCACTCTGACTCTGACTCTGACTATTATTATTATTATTAAGAGAGAATAACAAAAGGCTGGTGGTCATAAAACATGATTAATGAATGGTTGTGTTCTTTTGTGTTGGATGTATCATAGACACACAATGCACTAGAATTTGAAAATGTTTCAAGTGAAACTGACAAATTGAAGCTAAAAGCTGCGAACAGAGCTGCAGGTGACATGTTCATTTAAAGTTGTTTGATTAGTTATTACCTCCTCCAAGGAGGTTATGTTTTCTGTCTGTTAAACTGGTTTCAGACCTGCACTGAATATAGTTCAGCTTTAGTTTCACAGGATTGTGGAGAGAACAACACTTCAATTGTTGTTCCACTTTCTCTGCAGCGTTTCCCACAGACTTCACTGTTTTCACAGTCTAAGTGTTACCTCTCGTGTTCACACATGAACGTCGCTCTCATGTGCAACAGATTGCAAGTGACAGGTTCCTGGAATAAAGAGTGAAAGGGAGAGAACTGCATCGATGCCACTTGCAGGTGAATAACTGCAGCTGAAGCGATGAGGCCTGACTGCGTGGATGGTAAAAACCTCGTGGACGATGTGGCAAATAGCAAAACACCAAGTTGGAGATCCCTTGTGTTACTGTGAGAAGTGTATCAAAGGTTTTTGACTCATTATGAAAATTAGAATATGTCCCACAAGACACAGTCTAGATTATTGACTGGATTGTTGTGACATTGTGAGACGTTAGATACGAGCTCTCAGAGCAAACACTATAATGCAGTAAGGTCAATTTATTTTAAGTGGCCAATAACTTTAATGTTTGCGTCTTAAACATCTCCTCAGTTGTTAGTTGTACCTGCAGGTCAAAGAGCCAGATGTGTTGGTATGAAACATCTGTCGAGTTTAAAGGGCCACATGTTGACAGCCGGTCGCTTTAATAGGCCGTAAAAAGGTAACGACGAACAAATAAAAGAGGAGAAAAAGATCATAAACCAATGAAAACAAAGTGGATTTCAATCCCAGATAAATGTCAGACCTCCTCTTTATTATCGTGGTTTTGTAAGAATCATCTTAAAACTATGAGATTCATTTGCATGCAGGAGCTTCTCTCTTCCCTCCACTGAAGATCCTGGATTCAAACGTTGAGACTAATGAGAAAAGACGGGAGACGGAGGCTCCTCTGTATCACTGGACCCCGAAGTCTGCACTTCAAAACTCTGCAGTGAGATCAGAGCAGGGGGGCAGAGGAGAGTTTTGCTCCAGAAAACAGCTCTGGTGTCTCCAAAGTGTCGGGGGCCACCACCATCTTTTTGTTAAAGCGCTCCATCAAATAATCCGTTTCCCAGCTTTCATGTTCTCACTGCGGAAGCAGGAGAGATGAAACAGAAAGTCATGGATAAATCAGCGCTCGTTCCCTCGGCCGTGTGCGTCTGCGTCTGCCCACGAGATGAAATCCTTTTTATCACGATTTAGGGGCCGAGCGGTGCAGTTATGAGAATTATAGCAGCACTTCATGTGGACCGTCGTTACTCAAAAGCAGCGGGCCGGCCTCCAAGTAGGTCCATCTTTTATACACACAGGGGAAATTGCATATTGATTGCAATCTGTGCGTGTTTGTGAGCATGTGTTTACTGGCATGCGTGTGGAAGAGAAAGTGAGTGTGTGTGCGTTTCCAGTGTCTGAGCATGTTGCCAGATTTGATGACGAGCCAAAAACACGGCAGAGAGAGAGAGAGAGAGCAGGAGGAAGAGGAGGAAGAGGAGGGAGACTCTCCCACCGCTGATGGAAAACAAGCTGGAGACGCTCGACTGCTCGTAGATATTTTAACTGTGACCCGCAAAAGTGTGAAAATCTGGAACAGGACATTTTCTTATCCAGTTGACATGTGGAGGAACATAAGGCCTCGCCACACTCTGCAGTTTCAGATCTGCTCCCGACGTGGTGGAATCTGCAGGTTGTCAATCCAAAGAGAGAGAGGGTGAGAGAGAGGGTGAGAAAGAGAGCGAGAGCGAGAGCGAGAGCGAGAGCGAGAGCGAGAGCATCCCCAGAGGACGTCGTAAAGGACCATATAGAAAAGGTACCTCTGGGCAGGCAGCCTTTTTCTATTGAGCTGCACATTCTGTAGCTGGAACACAAACACAGCTCAGGAACATTTCTCCATTTCCACACATCTGAAAAACCAAACCTGCCGTCAGCGTTTCACTGAAGAACTGTCGTTTTCTAATGTTACATATCAGGGACGGGAGATGACATGTAAATAAAGACGGACGACACGTCTCCACAGAGAAATTAACTGGAACACAGACCAGCGTGGGATTGTTCCACTTATTAAAACATGTTTAAACACATCACTGATCTTATATTCTCATCGTTTAAGACCTTCAATATGTTGATGCGCATTTGTTAACATATGAAACCCATAGACTGTGAATAGAGATTGACGGCACGTCTTTACTTCTCTCGCTTTTGGCGTCAGAGTCTGAAGTAGTGATCCTGGGGTGGAGCTGAGGAATCAGGGTCCCGCCCACACACGCACTCGACCAATCAGGAGTCAGTCTCAGCTGTCAATCATGACGTTTTTATATCATCAAATAACTCATTCAAACCCAACGGATCAGAAACACTTGAACAAACATCAGTGAGATAAGAACGATGTGTTCTTAGTTTGGTCCATGTCCCATCTGCTAACCTGGAGGAAGCATCTCAACTGGAGCTCTGCAGCCACGACGGTTCAATGAGCTCCGTCTTTACCAGGAGAATTCAGAGAGGTGTCTTTTTCAGCAGACATGTTTTTATACCAGTGACTCTAACTGGTCTGACTGGTCTGACTTCTTCCACACGTTCATTCTCCCTCAGTGTTGAACCTGATGCTGAGCTGCTGCTGATCCCACTGAAATAAACTGATGTGAAACGCAGCTGTCATGAACGCAGCTGCTGTGACTGTACACTTAGAGCGAGAGAGAGAGAGAGACAAAGAGGGGCGGACAGGGGGGGGGAGAGAGAGAGAGGGACCGGGGGGGGCAGAGTGAGATGCAGAGCGAGACAGGGAGGATGGATGATGGAGAGGTGGAGTGGTTTGAGGGGGTGGAGGAGTGGAGGAGTCTGTTTTCACTCTAATCTGTTTACTTTGCAATTTGTGTTTTCAGAGCGAGTCCATTCATTCTGCTTAACCTGACACTTCACTCACCGACGGGAAGAGAGAGAGAGTGAGTCAGTGTGTGAGTCTGTGTGTGTGTGAGTGTGAGTCTGTGTGAGTGTGAGTCTGTGTGTGAGTGTGTGTGTGTGTGTGTGTGTGAGTGTGTGTGTGTGTGTGTGAGAGGGACGAATCTCAATTAAGCCTCCTTTTATTGAGACGTGTGTGCCTGTGCATCTATATAGGCTACATATGTGGGTGTTTGTGAAAGCTCATTTACATCCTGTCTCATTGTAATTGTGTTTATTTGTGTGTGTGTGTGTGTGTGTGTGTGTGTGTGTGTGTGTGCGTGTGTGCGTGTGTGCGTGCGTGTGTCCATTAGCAGTACAGGGTCGGACTGTAATTATTTAGCAGTGAAGCCATTAGCTGAAGCAACAAACCGTCCTTTGTATTAAACTTCTCGTCTTAGTTCATTCATGATTCAATACTAATTATAAAGGCAGAACTTGGCCTGTTCAGTGAGTCACGGCGGCGCCGCACTAATATCCGAGAGCGTTAATGATGCATTGTGGGATGTTTGTGGATATTTCTTCGAGAAAGCTTCACACGACAGTCAGAGATTGTGAATATGTTCATTTTCTCCGTTTCCAACGGCTCAGCAGCCCAAAACAAAATGACACGATGGTTTGGAGGATTTCGGTGATCGGTGGCACCAGCTCTTGTCCCGCCCCCGACGCTGTCGCCTAGCAACAGGGCTGCAGCTGGAAAATGACGAGAACGTTTTAATGTATATCGTTAGCTGTTGAGTCGAGTTAAAGCCCGATGGTCAAACGTTCTGGTTTTGTCGCGTGCAGCCTGCAATGAGAAGTGCAATGCATCCTGGGATATGCTGGCCTGAGAACGATCCACCTGTTGGACACATGTGAAGGAGCTTTTCGAAATTGGAAATACGATTCACGCAGCTGTGACGTCATCCGTCTTCAAGCCTCTGAATTGAGTCACTGACTAACTCTCTAACGCTGGATTCTCTCACGGCTCCACTAAAGGGGAACTAACAGAAACACACCGTTTTTCTAACCTGGGAAGTTGTTTCTTTTATTCTCACCATTCAAGAACTTAAATGTGTTGTTTGCATATTTCTTAACACAGGAAACTGTAAATAAAGATGGACGCAGCGTCTCAATCCGGCATAACTGACAGAAACCATCTTTGAAAAACATTTATTTAACGTCTTCTTTGATTTTTTAATTTTTGGGTTGGTCCATGTCCCATCAGCTAACATGGAGGAGGCGGGGTTTATGACCTATACTACAGCCAACCACCAGGGGTTGATTGAGATGATTTGGTCAGCCATCTTGTCGACCATCTTTATTTAGTCTCTGGGAAAACCTAACTGAGATAAACTTCATAAATTCAGAATGTGTCATTTAAATTAAAAAGGTTTGTGGAATGAACCATTAACTGTTCCTTCCTCCAAATTACCCTCCGATGTACAGACGACTCTCAGTGGATTATTTTGACTCTTAACATTGTGATAATTCTCACACGTCGTCCTCCTGGAGACGTGAACTCTACAGTTTGAAAACCTCTGCACCTCGATCACAGCAAACAGAAACAGTGGAAATCTGCATATTGTTGTAAGTTGAGAATTCCCCGGCCTCCGGGTCTGAAAACCCGACAAAGCCTCATTCCTGAGATCACTAATCACATAATTAAATTTGCTGATGACAGATTATACCCTCGACCTGGAGGATAAACTGCCGTAGCCGAGAAGTTTTGTGCGAACGTAACTCGTGAAGTCTCTCGGCTCAGAATCCGAACCACAACACTTTAAGTGAGACAATTGAAACGACAGCAAAGCCCGCTCATTAGTGAGGCGCCCACAGGCAACGATTCAATTAAACCGAACACAGCAGCTTCCTGGCAGCGGCCGGCCCCTCGATTTGGAGATGTCCTGCCTGACTGGTCCAGCCTCCGGGGCCCAGCGTCCGGGGCCTGAAGTCCGGTACAGTACATAATGGACCCGGCCGCAGGGAACAGCCCATTCTCATCTCCCAGGCAACAGGTGAATTTCAACAATGCTCGTCGGAGAGGCTCACAGATTTTCTGGAATACAATGCCCCCTCCTGCTGCCAAGCGTTTATGGTAATGCTCCATTCAGAGGAAGAATGGTGGATTAGTGCAGCGATGGAGCTGGAGCCGCTCCACGGCCCTCCTGCTGCAACCGGAGCCGCCGGGCGCCGGAGAGCCGCCGCCGCCGCCGCCGCACCAAGCCCCGGGACCCGGACAGGTGGGAGGGGCCGGCTGATAGAGCCAGGTGCTGGATTAAGATATTTAATCATTTTCCAGGTTTTCATTTAAGATACATTTCTGGTTACTCTGTACAAAAAAAGACATTTTCCCAGAATGCCTTTGGTAAGCGTCCAACTTTCTCCTGTAAGTTGATCGAAGGCTGATTCTGACTCCACGTTATGTGTTTGATGTTCCCCTTGAGCTTTTTGAAAATATCCCCTTTTGAAATGTTTGTGACGATTATATCATTAAATCCATTTCTCCTAAAACTCGCAGCAGAACCAACATGTGACGTCCTCATAGCATCGGCCATCTTGTTTTCACTCAAACAGCTGTTGTTTGTTGATGTCACAAAATGCTGTGGAAGCTCCGACAGGAAGTGAAGATGTGATTAAGACGAATACATGTCGACATCATAAGACTCAGAATAATCCACATGTTTTAATTCTATTGTTCTTCATGTTAAATTAATCAGAATATACTGATGCAAACGTAAACAACTTTACTGATGATTCCTCAAACACTTGATACACAAGTCAAACCAGTGATGCTGTTAAATATTAAATCAAACTGTAAATATGCAATACACACATAACTGAGTTTGTATTAATATTAAAGAAATTGGTGTTTCATTAGAATGAGTTTTATGATATACGAGTGAAACCTTGATGCAGGTTCCCGTTCACAGGATTTTCAACCAGGTCTCAACAAACGTCCCACGATGGAGACAAATTAAAGTTAAAGCTAAAAGTAAATTTGCTTTTGTAAATGAAATGAAATGAAAAATGAATTTTGGAAAAGTTCATGAAACAAACTCAGGAAGAAACTTTCCTTCAAAACCACAGACGGTGTCAGACCTGGATTTCTCATCATGTCAGTGATACAATCACATCAGTCACAGAAACATCTTGTTTAAAGGAAAGTTTAACTCATTTTATTTCCCTTGGTTTTGTCAGTTTTCAGCGGCCTTGTTATTTACCGTGGATCAATTTTTGTGGATTTTGCGTCTGAGTGACGGTCGAGACTTTTAACAAGTTTCTTCTTACTGCTGTCTGACGGCTGCGTCCTGGGGGGGGGGGGTGTTCAGCCTCGTCGTCTGGACTGGAGACGGGATGAAAACCGACAGATTGACTTCAGATTCATTGTTTCAGCTCTTCATCGTCTGATGGAGGAGGAGGAGGAGGAGGAGGAGGAGGAGGAGGAGGAGGAGGAGAGAGAGTCAGAGTCAGAGAGTCAGACCTCGGCAGCCTGTCAGCTCGGAGTCTGTGTGATATGAGCTCTGAAACATGCATGAGGGCAAACACACCTGACTGTCGTCTCCTGAACGCTGAAGCTGGAGCTGCACCACACCACATATCAATTCTTAAAGAAAACCAGAGGGCGGCACGGTGGTAAGGCGGTTAGTGCCGTCACCTCACAGCAACAAGGTTGCTGGTCTGAATCCTGGGTTTTCTGAAGCTTCCTTCCACAGTGTGAACACAGATTGATTGGAGACTCTTATTGGATAAGAGATGGATGGAAGAAAACCAGTTTCCTCAGAGATGACTGGAAAAGATTTGTGAATTATTTTCTGAGAAATCAAGGAAAATGTTGAAATAATCTCAGAATGATAAAAGATAAGATAAAACTTCCCTTGATCCTGATTCGGATCCGTTCTGTCTCAGGCATCATGTCTCCACCTAATTTTGCATTGTAACTTTTACAGAGACTAATAAACATGAACCTGAAGTGTGACAACTACACGTCAAACTTCACCTGAGTTCTTATGATTTGTGAAATGATCAGTTATTAAATCGACCTTCTGAAGTTCTATCACAGTAAGCCCCTCTCCTCAGAACGTGTCTCCCACGTTACATCTCCTGCAGACAGCCGAGTGTCGAGGCGGCGCTGAGGCTGTCGACGCCGCCGCCGTGAGTCGAGCATCTCGTCGAGCCTGGCAGCAGAATATCTTCGTTTGGTTCCTCTCCTCGGAGAAGCTGGCGGCTGTCAGCGCCGCGGACCGGTCGGCTCTGCCGGCTGTCACCTGAACGCTCTGTACAGGAAAGTATCACTGACAGCCTTCAAACCCCGCCCCCCCCCTCCTCCTCCTCCTCATCCTCCTCTTCATCGTCCTCCTGGCATCAGTCCTACCACCTGACACGTTCCTGACACCAGCCATGATGCCAGCTCGGTTACACCACATACATAAGGCATCACGCTGCTATTGCACCAAACTTGCATGCAAAAAGTATGAAGGCAGTTTTTCCTCCCCAGAGTGCATTCCTGGAAAACTCGGTCAGAGTATAAATACTGAAAAACTGCAGATTCAGGTGAGGTGGGGGGGCGGTAGGGGGTTTCCGTGTCAGCAGTGATAAGGAGGCGTCAGTGCTTCAGGGCTGAGGTGTCACCTGTGGGGGAAACTCTCTCTCTGCTGTCACCTGCTGCCAAACAGCTCCCATCAGCCCTCACTGGGCTGGGGCTTCACCAGCAGCGATGGCGGTGGGGGGGTTGGGGGCAGGAGCCGCTGGCTGACGGCTTTATCTCGGCAGGAAGTGGCCATAGGGGGGGGGGGGGGGTTGTTACTGGTCGATACAAACAGTTTCCCTCTCACACAAACAGTTTCCAGAGCGCTGCCGACCCAAGTCCAGAGGAAGTGACCTTCACGTGGAGGAGCTCATGGTCTGAGTTTGTCCTGAATGAAGCTCAGGTGGGTTTATGAATAAATATAAATATATTAAATAAGCTCTGTTTTATTCCCCGACCCTTTCAGCCACAGGCCTGCAGCTCCGACTCACAAACACACAAAGCTCTGCTTGTGTTGCCGCTGAACGCTACACAACGACCAGTGGTGATTCAGGCAGACAAGTTGAAACAGGAAACCAATTCTGAAGACGTGATGGGATGAGATTACAGACAAAGTCAATGCAAAGATGCAAATAGACACGAGTTCTGCATCAATCACACAGTCCAGAGGAGACTGTCCATTTCCCCGAGCGCTGTCCTTCTCCACCTGATCTGATGGACCCACAGACCACCTGACTCCTGTGGTCACTTCACCCACTGGTCCTGCTCCTGGAGGAGAACGGGGGAATGTTGCTGAGTTGGGTTCGAGGTCACCTAATCGAAGCGATATGCTGCAAATACAGATGTAGGTAAAGAAATGACAGCTCCTGAAAATGAAGCTCAATCATCTCGATCACCCCCTGGTGGCTGCAGTATAGGCCATAAACCCCTCCTGCTCCATGTTAGCAGATGGGACATGTAGTTCTTATCACACTGATGCATCGCACAATGATTCCCTGGTTTTGGGCCTCGGCTGTGACCCCCCGAACGTGTCCTGAACGCGTCTCTGTGTCCTACCTGCAGTTCCTGTTCGCTGTCTGCGGGATTTTACCGCTGTCACTAAATCACAAGACGTCATAAATAAGTGCCGCGGGCTCATTTGTTGTGAACGAAGCGGTGCACGCGGCCACCGTGTGCGACGTGTCATGTTTATGACAGCATTACAGAGACTTTATGATGTCAGGAGCGGGGAGGTGGCGGTGGAGTTGTTTCCCCGCGCCTCGGTTTATTTACCAGGGATAACAGACACATTCTCCGACGCCTCTCCTCCAGGATAACACATTCATGAATGAGACACTCGGCTCATTTCACGGGAGAGGCGGATAGATTGCTGCTCTGCCTCCTAACTATCCAATCGCTCTTTGTTAAACAAGGCACAAACCCAATTACAAAGTGCCACATGCTGACAGTTTATTAACATCATCGCTGCCAGAGAGCGAGCGAGGCCGGCACGGCGGCGGCGGTGGCGGCGGCGGCGGCGGCGGCGTTGTGGGCGTGATCTGCTCCTCCTGTTTGAATCACAGGGATGAATGATTGTCACTTGTTTGTTTTCATTCAGAAACGGCTGCTTTGCCTTTTAGAGCCGGACACGTCATCAGCTCCTCATCTGAAGTGCTTTTTATTTACTCGTCTGTTTGTTTCTCGGGGAGCGTGAGGGAAAACACGGCTGGTGCCTCGGGTCAGTGTTTCCTGTTCTGCAGAAAGCTCAGAGAGGCTAATGGAGTAATATTTCTGGGCTGCGTCTGATCTCAGCCTCTGATCACTTCATTAAACTGATGTTGATGAATGCACAAAGCGGCCGGGCAGCGAGCAGACGCTGCAGATGCATCTTAATCACGTCCAACAAGAGGAAGGTGGGCCGCGTGTAATCGCTCACTCACTTCCTCCCCCTCCCCTCCGCCGTCCGCCTCGCCGTAATGAAGTCGTTTGTGACGGAGCAGATCTGCCACTTCGCTAAAAACAGGGAACAGGAAGTGGATCAGAGTTGAGGTCACTGGTGAAAACGGCCCTGATGTGCTGCTGCTGCTCGACTCAACATCTGGAGCACGTTCCACCACAAGCTCGTTTCTTTTCCTGGATTCGGACGAAAGAACGAAACTATTGTTTTCATTCACTTTTCCACTTGTAGCTTCATTGAAAAGTTTGGAGCCGACTCAGAAATAAAACCACAGGACCTACGTTCAGTGAATGATCGTGTTTGAAGAGGAAGGCTGTGGTGACGAGGTGAAACGAAGCCCCCTCCTCTCGGTGTATAAATGTTAGTATTCACGGCTGCAGCGTTGTTTCCACCCAGTTCCCCCCCGAGCGCCGCACCTTGGTGGACGGCTTGTTTGGGAGACTTACCGTAGCGCGGTCGGAGATCCCACGGGCAGAAATAAATGTGACCCATAAATCTGGCATATGGCTCGCCTGGGGCCGCCGGCAGGTTTACGACCACCGAGGGGGGTGGGGGCAGGGCGGCGGCGTGGGAGGGAGGCGGCACTTTGCGGGCAGGTCCAGCCATTAAAGCGGGCCACATGCCATTAGAGTGGACACACTACGGCATTATGTTGTATAATTTCTCTCTACTTTAGTCCGATTAATTATTCATTTTCCCTCAGCAGCTGAGGAGGTAGAGTCCCGGCCACGTACACGGGGGAGAACAGACAGGAAGAAGCTTAATAGCTGTGTGTGTGTGTGTGTGTGTGCGTGCACGCTTGTTACGTATACATGCGGTTGAGAGTTGAAAACCACTTATATGTTAATAATATATGTGAATAATCAAAACATTGTCCTTTTAGAGTTCAGCAGAGTTATGACAAGAGCAGCTTCCAATTAATTCACTGCTTCAAGCTGCTTCTTCCAAGTTTATCATGTTTTTCAGCAACAATTAATTCACAATTTAGTTAATTTGAAGCTTGAAGAGACATTTAAAACTGGACCTGACTCGCGTGGCTTCAATTCCCAGTTTGACAATGGACAGAAACCACAAAACACACATGATGAAATGTTGTGTGTCTAAACAGAATGATTCAAAAGGATTTAAGCTTGAAACGGTGAAAGAAAAGTTTGAATTTGACGATTTTCATTTCCTTTTCTAACCCTAACCCTTTTCTCAGCTCTGGATCCTTTAACCTTTCATTAGTTTGTCATATCTTTGTTTTGTCTCTTGTCTCTGATCATGATTCAGGTCAGGAGTCAAAGGTCACAACTAGATGACATCATTACAATATGAGCAGTGAATGCATCAGGTTTGAAATTATGTTTTCAGGAGAAAAACATTCAACTGGTTCAAGTTTTAAAAGATAAATTCTAAAGCTCAAATGTAATCGAGTCCTTTGTGAGACTTTAGGCCCGACTGTGTTTTTGTGGTTTCCTGTCCGAAGGCTCTTCTCTCACTTGGGAGGTAGAAGAGGAAAGTGAAGCCCTGAGAGAAACGATTGTCTTCGTCCTCGGGATCGAATCTCCAACGCCGCAGCAAGCGATCTGCCGCCGCCGCCGCCGCCGCTTTAACCCTGCAAGACGTTCAAGCTCTTTTAATCCTCCTGAGAAGACGGCCTGCGAGGGGAGGAATGTGCCCGATCAAACGACCCCCCTCCCGCCTCCCACCTGCAGAACAAGGATGCTCTGTAACAGGGGGGGGGGAATCCACAGGTAACCAGAGCCTCCGCCCCCTCTGCAGCCGCCCGGACACTTTCCCCACGCCAGATCACTTTCCTCTCCTGAAGCCGGGCCTTGTCCCGCGCTAAACGACCACGATGTAATTAGTCTGCGAGACACAAAGACCTGAACGCCACCGGGCAGAGGGGACAGACATCTCAATGACTCATTAGGAGACAACAGATTAGATAACGGAGGTCTAGGATGTCCTCCGCCCCGCCGTCCACCTGCCGACAGGTGAGCTGGACAGAGGTCGCCATCTCTCCCACGGGACCCGCTAATGGATGTAACGAGGGGGGGGGCGGGTGTTTACTGACGGGGTCGAGTTTCGGGGGGCGAGGAGGTCGAGGAGGCCGCCGACCCCGAGAGTTCTGAGGAGAAGGAAGGAAGGAAGGAAGGAAGGAAGGAAGGAAGGAGGGGAAACAAGCTCAGGGTGAAAGAAGAGATGAGAGATGTAATTGGATGGTGATGGATACACACACACACACACACACACACACACACACACACACACACACACACACACACACACACACACACACACACACACACACACTAGCTTCTCCCTGAAAATAAATATCGATGTATTAATGACAGTTGATCCAGGATTTCAGATACAGTTCAACTTCTGTATTTGTGGTGTGTGTGTGTGTGTGTGTGTGTGTGTGTGTGTGTGTGTGTGTGTGTGTGTGTGTGTGTGTGTGTGTGTGTGTGTGGGATTCTGTGTGTGTGTGTGTGTGTGTGTGTGTGTGTGTGTGTGTGTGTGTGTGTGTGTGTGTGTGTGTGTGTGTGCGTGTTGTTAAACGGGAACCTGTGTGTTTGCTGTTTCCAGACGGAGCAGAGTAAGGAGGGAGACGTTTTTCCAGTTTCCTGTGCATCACCATCGTCTTTTACTTTGTAATCATGTATATTAAAAGTTTTTGCTCGTCTGTGAACAAACTGAATGTCACGGCTCATTTGGAAGCTTCATGTAAGAGAGTATTTAAAATATAAAACCTTCCCATGAATACTCAGCTGTGGTGTTTATCAACCTTGTTTACCGTCTTTCCATCCGACTCCTCAAGGCCGGACTGGAGTGCGTCTCTACAGATGTGCTTCTTAAAGGTTGAATAATTAAAGTCTGAGCACAATGGCAGGTATTTCAGTTTCCAGTGTAGAAAAGGTTATCAGCCCTTTATAAGTTTGACTGACACCCCCCCCCCCCAGTAGAAAAGACACCACATCACTAAGGGGCAAGAGGAACGAGGACGACTCTGTCGCACACGACTTTTCCAAATGAATGAATTTGAAAGTGAAAGCGAGCGCGGCTAACTTTTTTGTTTCCTTAAATGACCCTTGCTTCGCTAACACTTTAGGTAATAAATGTTAATGTATGTAAACTGAATCAATTCATTCCATCAGCAATAAAAAGAAAATCTTTTTCGGTGGCTTTTCCCCTCGACTGCCCCTGCGACACGAGGACCCGCTGATGGCTCTGTAGTTAAAATATGGAGTCTGATCCGTCTCCAAAACGCCGTCCAGGTCGACGAGCTCATTTAAAACCTCCTGACACTGACAGCGCTGACAGCTGATCCTCTGAATAAATGGAGCGGCTCGTCAGAAAGAAAGTGTGGAGGGAGGGGAGGGAGGGCAGGGACTGCGGCGGCCACGACTCTGGAACCCTCTCTGTGCCTCTGGCTGTGAAGCTGCGAGTGAAGGAGCTGATGATAAAATGAGTTTTTGAATATGGAGTGAGCCTTTTTAAACCTAATTCCTCCCGGTCTCGCCCCAGAAATACAGATCTGACATGTGGGAGAGAAGAGAATCAAGGGCAATCTCATCAAGTCCTGTCAGAGAGGAAGAGGGAGGATCCACGACTCGCTGCCGTCGCTCTGTGTCGTTCACTTCGGCTCCAGCTCTCGCTTTCATTTGATAACCAGCATCGACTAATGTTGTTGCTAATGTGTGTTTGTGTGACGCCGTTAGAGCGTAAAAAACAAAAATCAATCTGGTCTGTGATGGAGCCAGTGAGCAGCTCGCTGCACGGCGGCCACAGTTAACTTCCTGTGTGATATGAGAACGAGCTGCCGAGCGCTCGTTACCCAAATGAAACAGGTTTTACGAGCGTCAGCTTCGTTCCCTCTCCACCAATAAAGAGGCGGCGTGGACGGGAAACAGGCGGTTACCCAGCCGGAGTTTAAAGGAGCGTGATGAAGACTTTTCAGTTTCCTGTGGAAATCCAACTGAAATTTGCAGTCGAGCGATTCGTCAGCTCACCGTTGGGTTCGCGTGTGGACGTGTGACGAAAGTGCAGCTTGATTAGAGTTTCAAAAGACAAACAAGTCATTTACAATTCAAGGTTTGAAATGAACTGATTAATAAAAACTGATCTGCAGCCGGGTTCCCATCCAACATCTGTAACATCTGCAGCATCTGTCAGTAACGTTCATAAAACCACAGACACCCACAGAAACCAGTCCTGTTAAAACCAGATTCTGTTCAAGTATCGAACCAGAGGCTGAAACTATTGTGGTAAAAATCATACCCAAGTAATATCCAAGAAAACAGGAAAAATAAATAACATATATCATCACAAGAAATGTAAACACAGACGTAACTTTCATATTTTTCTATCCAGATTATTAAAACTTCTAATACTGTCACTAAATGATAAAATGATCGTACATTATGGGACTTTTGGTGTTCGTCATACCTCAGTGACATTTATCTATATTAATATCATTATTAATCATATATATTGGATCATTATTTAATGTATATCTGGCGACGCTGGCACTAACTCAAAACTCTCTGGATTGGATGATCCTGAAAATGCAAATCAACACAAACAGGATCTTCCTGTTATAAATGTCCAGAAGCTTGGCACGGCGCCCCCTAGAGGTTTGACTTGTCTATTCTCATTTTACACATGTAGGATTCAAAACAATACAAATACACAAAATAAACAGATTAAATACAACTGAAGTAAGAAAAGGGTCCTTAAATTAAAAAAGGAGAAGTAAAGTATTTTATTGGCAGCATCTTTTGTCTCCGTGACAACGAAGATGAAGACACGAGACTCGTCGTCCACACGTGGAGACTTGTTCAGCAGCTAATAAAGAGACAGCTGCTGTGAAGACGTCCGTCCAAACCTAAATGAGTTTCTCCTCCCTGTCCACTTTATTTACAAAACAATCCAGTGTGTGAAAATGAACACATGACAAACCGGGCAGGATAAAATCATCCATCTCCGTCCCTCCCTTCATCCCTTCATCTCTATCCATCCTTACATCTATACATCTCTATCCCTCTCTCTATCCCTCCCTCTCTCTATCCCTCTCTCTATCCCTCCCTCTCTCTATCCCTCTCTCTATCCCTCCCTCTCTCTATCCCTCTCTCTATCCATCCTTACATCTATACATCTCTATCCCTCTCTCTCTCTCTATCCATCCCTCTCTCTCTCTATCCCTCTCTCTCTCTCTATCCCTCTCTCTATCCATCCTTACATATATATCATCCCTCTCTCCATCCCTCTCTCTATCCCTCCCTCTCTCTATCCCTCCCTCTCTCTATCCCTCCCTCTCTCTATCCATCCCTCTCTCCATCCCTCTCTCTCTCTATCCCTCCCTCTCTCTATCCCTCCCTCTCTCTATCCATCCCTCTCTCTATCCATCCCTCCCTCTCTCTATCCCTCCCTCTCTCTATCCCTCCCTCTCTCTATCCATCCCTCTCTCTATCCATCCCTCCCTCTCTCTATCCCTTCCTCTCTCTATCCCTCCCTCTCTCTATCCATCCCTCTCTCTATCCCTCCCTCTCTATCCCACTTTGCATTAAATCCACGATTAGATTCGCTTGGTACCACCAGAGCTTGTAGGCAATAAAACACATTGTTAAAGTGACATGTAATTACCCAGCCTCTCTTTTGACTAATTAAGTCGGTGCAGCCTATTATGTGGAAATGTATAAGGAAGTCAGGTGATCAATAACAGCGGCGGAGAGGGACAAGCTCATTTCTCAACGCTCGGATCGCTGATTCCTGCAATATCCCGGCGGCCGTGTTTATCTGGGCCCGGGGCGGCGGCCGGTCAGTCCGCTCCGACTTCCTGAAGCTCGCCGTTCCACGACACGCGGCCTGGAGACGAGCACACGGGCCGGTGAGTGATGTTCCACCGCAATAAAACAAGATCCTTTTAATTTCATGCTGCCATAAACTGCCCGTCACGTTGATGATGGGAGCGGGTTCGCTCAGCGTGCAGTGTTCGTCAATACACACTATTTCATGGCTTCATGGCTGACGCAGGCGGGTTTGGAACCGGGAGACGGACGCTTCAGAGGAAAACAGGAACATATTCAAAAGTGATTGATGACTTTGTGAGATGGGCTGACTCCACCCCTCTGGCGCTCCCTGCAGATTGAAACAAACTCACTCCGGGAAAGAACCACCGACCGTCATCACCCCAACACAACAATACGACATTTTAATGACCTTTGCAGTCTTCGGCAACAAGAGTCTGTAAATATCACAATGCTTATTCTGAATAGTTCTTTGTTTGACGTGTAAATGTTTTAATTCTGTCGCAGTATTTGCAGAATATTCCTGATTTAATGTTTGTGTCATTAGTTGTGTTTATTGAAAGTGCAAAGAACAGGACGTTTAACCTGATTGACAGCTGGTACAGCCAATCAAGAGGCTGCAGGAAGGACACTGAGGAGCCAATCAGCGACAATGAAGTGCTGCTGTCGTCGAACAATGGGCCAAATGATAAATTAACAGATTTACACGTTTATGATGAGTTGTTTCTGATTCTTTAGTCGGGAGTTGGACAAACAATGAGTTGTGAATAGTTGAATTAAAGAAGTCTGCAGAGGATGAAGACCGAAGACGTCACCTCGTCCTCTTCAAGCTCCTGGTGGACTGAGGATCACAGACAGTGATGGAGTCTGGACGTTCACATCAGGTTTACTGCGTCTGACAGATGTTCAGTTCGGTAACGTTAGTATCAGTTGAACAGTATTTCGGGTCAATCCCTCCATCATGACTCTGTTGCTCAGAGAGACTGAGGTTCATTGAGATTCACGGCATCGTTCAGACTTTCTGTCTCATCTTTGTAACGATGACTTTTGAGGGGCCGGAGCGTCAGAGGAACCCGAAACAGATTCATCCACTTTAACGAGTTAAAGAGCGACAACAAAACAATCTGATCATCTCTGGACCGGACACAGAAATGAGACTTATCGATCTTCTCATCCGACTCTGAGCAGGACGACAAACAACAACATTTCCCAAAATGTCAGCGTGCTCCTTTAATTAGGCTCCTCTATTGGAATAGAGACGCGTGTGTGTGGCGAGCAGTTCAGGCGTATTGATACTGATAATGATGTACAGTCAGACACCTTCGCCTGAACGCGACGGCTCTGATGTGAAATTGAGCCCCTCTGGCAGCCATCTGCTGCAGAAAATACCTGATCCTCATAAACAAACACAGTCTGCCTGCGCCGGGTCCTGCTGCTCCAGGCCGGTGTTCACACACCAATCAATGCAGGGATCCCGCGCACTGATATAGAGGCTGCGAAAATTGGCTTTCTTCTTCTTCAGAAGATTCTGGTGATTACCTATATAGGGCTGCTGATTGGAGATTGATCGCAGGTTGGAATTAAACAGCAGTGGGTCCCCTTTTTTGTGATTTGTGCGAGGCTCGGTGCACTGATAGAGGATGATGGGCAGAAGAAGGCGAGGAAGAGGGGGAGGAGCGGGACGGGGGAAGATGGAGGAGCTGATGGAAACACACTTCAGAAAATCTCCATCTTAACAAGTCATTTAGCTCGAAATATCTCATCTTCTTAACACAAGTGGAGGAATCAGCCCATTTCAGGTTCTCAACACAAAACCTCTGACGTCTTTTCTTCTTAATCAGCTTCTGTTTCTTTCTGTCAGTTGATATTTTTAGCATCGACGTCGTTCAACTGTGAAAACAGACGTTTGTCAGAGGAGACAGAGAGTCTGTTAATTTGTGGATGGAGGGACAAAGCTTTATTTGTTACCGTGTAGATATGACTTCAGTTCATCCATCCATCCATCCATCCATCCATCCATCCATCCATCCATCCATCTATCTATCTATCTATCTATCTATCTATCTATCTATCTATCTATCTATCTATCTATCTATCTATCTATCTATCTTCTGCCTCCCCTTTATTCAGGAGCTGCAGCTGCTCCCCTCTGACGGACAGAGTCTTTTGACGAAGTCCAACAACGAGCACAAACGCCTGCTTCCTTTTTTTTTTGCAGTGTGCACGTCCATCTCTGACAGAATGAAAAAAGAGAATAGAGAATCAGAAGGAGAAGAAGTTTCTGGACTCCTCTATCTTCCACTCGCTGATGAGCTTTGACTTTGGAACGTGAACGCGAGACGAGCGAGGTCACCGCCGCCGGGGGAAGAACATTTTCATTGTGCCCCCAGAAGCAACCGTATTCAGCGCGGAGTTCGAGAGAGAGATTTTGTAAGAAAATGTTCTGAAGTGCTCTTTGAAAGACGGCCGGCTCACCCCTTTCATTATTTTCAGTATCTAACGCGGAGAGAGATACCGCCATGTTAGCAGGAGGCTGACTGAGAGCTGAGTGCCCCGACTCTGACAGCTCTGCACAAATGCATATCAGCCAGAGCCGAGATGGGAACTACAGAGAGGTTTAACTCATAAAACATTTAAGGGCCTGCCTCAAATTGCACTTAGAAAGTATTTAAAGCAGTACACACAGCGAAAGATAATGAGAATGAGAATGTGGCCCCGGTTGAACCCGGAGCGAAAAAGTCTGGATGAATTAACACAGAAAACCTTAAAGACGCTCTGTGCTGCGTTTAAGAATTCGTGCAGGAGACCCTCCGAGCGGAGAACGCTTTAATCGATATCTCTATATCACAAAAGCTAAACACACCAAAGAGCCTGGGCTGGAGGACGGGACGCTCGTGGCAGGAGCGGCTCGATATACACGCTGAGGGATGTGCAGCCTTCATAGGCTCATGTTTGCAGTTTTTACGCCCAAATAAACTCAATTTTACAACAACGCTAACCTGATCTGAACCAGAAAATGGACCCATACGCCCGGAAAATCTCTCAGCAGGCTCTCACTCTCATTTCTCCCAGTCAGCCTCAGCGGAGCTCTACCATACAGCGGGAACAACAGATCCCCGCACTGTGCACAGGCTTGTTTCATCCTACAGCAAACAGGGATGGAATCACAGCCTCGATAAACTTTATTCCTGCAGAATTCTGGCTTATCGTCTCCTCTGTCACCTTAAAACCAGGATTTGTTTCCAGGATCTCTCGCAGTATCTCATATGTTCTAGATCAGCTCTCATAAGCTACATGCTGTTTACACGGAGCCGATGCATGAAGCTGCCTCGTGATTCCAGGATGTGATTTCGAACGTGAAACAGTTCTTAGGTTTCCAAAGACAGAGCCACTGAAAAGAACTAAACCGGAGCAGAAACAGTTTAAAATCACAAAGTCTGATTTATTGTGAAGAAATAGTGTCTGTGACAAGTTAACAGGAATAACAACATTGATATTGCATAGAAAATGTATTGGTTGCATTCAGAGTAATGCAGATATTTGACTTTATGCCACAGAAGCCTTTTCATGCTGCACAAGTCTGTGAACAGCAGGACACAGAGACAGGAGCTGGATGTTAACACAACCAACGTCTGCAGCTCTGAACCATCGAGCATCAGGCACAACCTGGTGTCAGCAGCAGAGAACACGTCCATACTAAACCTCGAACTGACAGGTGGGCTCTGATTTACATGAAAGACGGTTTTTCATGTATTCGCTGAGAAGCTCTCGCTGAAAATAAAGAGCTGGTCCATGTGAGAGATTTTACAGTTTTATAATCAGTATAAAATGATTAATATAACTAAATATAATCTAATCTGAGTGGACTCTTTAGAAAAGCGTGTTTCCGAACAGGGACACGAGTGTAAATCATTTGTTTACACCACGTTGTGAAGATGCTCAACTGCAGGTAACCATGGCAACAGGGCTGATGTTTCAGCTGGTAAATGGCTGAAACAAAAGGAAAAAAAAAACGAAACACTGGTAAAACCTGATCACAGCTCTCACACAGGACTTAAACACCGAGTGCTCTGAGGAGAAGATCTCATCTAAAACATGACGAATCTTTGAAACAAGCACCTTTAATGTAGCTGCTGCATCGGAGTGAGGCTCGTTCACACCTCGTTAGGTTCAGAGCTTCACACTGAACCTGAATCTCAGGTGTGAACGGGGACGTGATCAGACGTGTGGGGAGACGGGGGCTCAAGTGAGATCGACTGGAACCTGAATGTTTGACGTCACATGTGCATTTGAAGAGCAGCTGTTTATTAAAGCTCTTTATTCAGAGTTGATGTGATGTAACTCAATCTGTCAACCCTGTGTCAGATAAGTGAACATGCAGAATCACATGGAAATAACAGGAAGTGTAACTTTACTAGAAAGTGTTGTGTCTGTTCACCTGACGCAGACCGAACAGGACCGAGGTTTTAACATGTGGCAGCTGAAGTTTCCTGCTGAAGCCTCAGATCCAAGCGCAGAAGAAAAGGAATTGAGCGGTGCAGTCGGAGGCAGATTCCCCGGGTGGGAGGTTAGCAGCATGTGGTTAAAAGCTGCGTGTCTCCCTCAGTTTGCCCTCGTGTGAGAACAATTTCATCAACAGAAACGCAACAAGACCTCTCTGAAAATAAATTCGGGCTGGGTAATGAAGGAGCCGTATGCAGCCGGCGCAGGCAGAGAACATTTTCGACTTTTAAATCTTCATTATTTACACCCAGCTCGCTTTTGATATCTGGAGCCTCCACAGAAATTCTCCCGTGTCGACCGTCGGGCCGAGCCCGTCTGAAGGTAAAGCCGCCGACCACGAGGGAGCGACAGCGGCTTAGTGCCGATGATGTCAAGCCCCTGAAACATTTTCATCATCTGGCAACAGACGGGAATGTTTTAAATTAGTTCTCTCCATTATTTAGTGATTCCAGTTTTACTGAACTTGGATCCGAGGCGTTGTGGCGTCCGTCCTTGTTTTTTTGTTTTGCACGTCTGCAGCAGGACTTTGTTCACACTCGAGTGTGACTCAGTGTCATCACGTTAAGGTTTCTCTTCTTCCCCCTCTGCTCGTTCCAGACCTACAATTCAGAGCACTTGTGATTCTCTGCTCCTTCTGTCTGGCAATGCTATCAGAGCGACCATCTACCTCTCCAGCAGCCACTCCATTCTCTGCTTATGTTTGTTTAATACTCGGTGGAGTTGTGCGCCCGGGATTGGGTGTCTGAGGTGTGATGCTGAGAGATTTCCAATTGATGGGATGGAGAGAGCGGCGAGGGGAGAGGAGGTTATGGAATTGGAGGAGAAACGAGAAGAGGCCGAGTCGATGGGCGAGCAAAGTGTTTTGGTCCAGAAAGCATTGGGGCAGACTATTTACCACAGAGAGAGAGACGACCAGAGTCGAATGGAAGCTGAAAAGACTTCAGTGGAGTGCGGGGGATTCATTTTTTATGAGAAATTGCACAGTTTTGCACCAGGGTATTGAACCACACTACTTAAAATCCCTTTTACTACACAAGGCAATCGAGCTCAGCATTAATATAATGATGAGCTTCCATGAAATCCCTGCCGTCGCCGCTTTGAGCCTCATGCGTTGGGAATTTTGGTCGATCTGCAGACTTTGTTTGGATAAAGTTGTGAAACCGTCGGTGTTCAACTCCCTGGACAGCGTCACGTTGGGATAAAGGTCCAGGACGGCTCAGACGTTTCACCTCCTGTCAGGTCGGTCAACACATGCATCCTCCATGGAAGGTTTGAATGAGGATATTATTATAAATGTAAATACTGACGTTTCAGTCAAAACGTGGATCTGAAGGTTGATTCAGATCAAAACTCATCCAGATGTAAAAATGTTTCATACCTGACACAACAGGTGACATCTCGACATCCGGTCTCCACCTGATGAACTTGTGTTGGAGTCTGTTTGTGGTCCTGAGGGAACATTCAGACTCTGGAGCTCCGTTGTTCACCTGCTGCTCTGTGACTGTGTGTATCTGCTGGAGAACACGACACAAGGAGCAGTGAGAGTGAACCAGAACACTGGAGCTGTGGTGCAGACGGATAAACAAGTGACATGAAACCACAGCCACGTGAAAACCTCCACAGAGGACAAACATCATCACGTATCTGAGGACGTTTTAGCCCTGAAGTGTAGCTGGATCTTTGAGAGGGAGCAAAATATCCCCCGTTAATCAAATCTGTACAGTTTGACCACATGAGCAGAAAATCTCTGTCCCCACCTTCTTTTTATTAAATATTTCCATATCTCCACGAGAACAGAACTAACGCTCAAAGAAGGATGCCCGGCCAGCAGGTGGCGATAAAGTCAATGATTCGTCAAATACCAGAAAAGAAGCTGTGTCGACAAAGACAGGAAATTGAAATGGCGGGAGCTCGAACCTATCTGAGACAGGACAGGTCATGGGATCAGTGGAAGGGTTGAGATTCATCATCCTCTGGAGACCATGAATAGTCTCATAGTCAATTCCATGAAACATTGTGTCCCCAGATTGAGGTATCGTAAAAACAGAAGAAGCCAAGTTCTTGAATTTTAATTGATCAACTTTTGCACCGTGAGTAAGTTTCAGTAAAGGTTTGATACCCGGCACCACAAGCTGCTCATTAGTTTTGAAATCTGTCTCAGCACATCTGGAGATTTTGGCGTGATTGAGCAAGGTGAAAAAAAGTGAAGGAGTTCACCAACATCATCAGAACTTAACAGATCTGCTCATGAAGCTGCTGCACTGATGAACCCTGGGATTTTAACAGGAAGTCTCGTTAAGACTAATCCTCAGAGGCCACCTCGCTCCGGACGGACCGAGTGGCGTCGCCGTCCATTGGCGTCGCTGCGAGCAGCTCACGTGACCACGCTAAGCCGTCGGCCCTGAACGAACATCACTCAACTTGTCAACATCTGTCACGGCTCGTCCCAAACAGCATCTCTGAAGTGCAGTCAAACTTTTACATCAGCAGCCGCGGAGGGGAAACCCCCGAGGGGACAAGTGTTGCTGGAACGCCGCCTCTCTCTCACCATCCGTCACCATCAGGAGGAAGGTGCCATCCGATTGCTTTGCCCTCCTCCTCCTCCTCCTCCTCCTCCTCCTCCTCTTTTCATTCATCGCTGGCACTCGTCCAGACACTAATGAGGACTGGCTCTTGTCGTTTTTCTGCACATGCGGCGTCTTTTCTCCCCCGCTGTCATAAAGCGCCGGCCAGTTAACGACGGCGGCAGAAGTCTTCAAAATGTCAGTGACGAGAAAAACGGCGAGGGAGCCTGCGGTCAGCAGTTTGGAGTGAGAAGGGGGGGGTGGGGGGGGCAGAGGTGTTGAGAGTAATTTAGGGTCCTGGTGTGGAAATGCAGGTCGTTCCCCAGCATGTTGGACGTGCCTCCGTTAATGAGCGAGCGCCCTGCCAACCCCATCGTGATGCAAAGTGGGGAAAAGAGGCGGCTGTTAAAGGCAGCATATGGCGGCAGAGCATCTTCCACTGATGTATTGTCACGGGAGATTTCCCCTCGCCGGCGCTGCAGCCGAGGACGAGCTCTGAAACGGAGCCAGATGTCCATGTCTTCGCAGATTCAAGCGCCCCGTCCTGATGTCTCGCTGCTTTATTGGCAGCGGCGGCGGCGGCGTGCAGTTGGTCGTGACTGTTATGGCTGCTCTGACACGGTGACAGTAATGATAATGACCGTGAGTTTTATGGTTATAGTATTAATAACAGATGAGGATGTGATTAAAAAAAGTTGCAGGTACATGAATTACACAGATGAGGGAACAACTGGATCCGGACTTTGATCTGTTTCCTTTGCTCTGGTCTCGTGTTTGTGTTGAAACCCAGGGAAGCCATATTTAAAGAAACCTGATGAAAGAGCTTTGAACATTCCCACCTCCAAGAACAAGTTTCATAATTTAACGTGTGAGCGGCTGAATGTGTGGTTGCTCCTGCAGTCGAGGGAGAGAACACTTCTTTCACCTCTTTACTTGTTTTTTTTTTACTTCGCCTGCATCTTTACTTTCTGCATTTTCATCAGAGTTTCATCACTTTTTTTTCCTCTCTGTCGCCGTCAAGAAAAACAAACTGAGACGAGTTCATCTGCGTCACGTTCGTATAGAAACATGGAGCTGATCTGCTGACTGGGTCTGAACAGTTTAACTTAAATGTCATTGTCCCATCAAAGTAACCAGAGACCACAGATCTACGTTATCCACCGACATCTCCGACTTGGTCAACAGATCAGAGCCATCTAATGTTTCTCAGGTTAGCATCAGAGGAAGTGAACTCGTTGATTACTTGAGTCCAAACCCAGAATAATTTCCCAGAAATCAGCGACATAGATGCACCAAGTCAAGTATATCAATCTAAATAATGCATCTAGATTCAATCATTCTATTTGAAAACCATAGAATCACTGGAATGAAGACCAATTAAAATGACGTACATGTCTATGAGTGTTCATGTTCTTCATGTGTGTCAGTGTCTGGGGGGGTGTAGTGAGTGTTTGTGCAGACGGCTCAGTGCAACAATCACAACACAATACACACCTGTCACAGAGACATTGACTTTGTCGTTGTTTTAAATATGCATCTGATTTCATTCTATGAAACGTTGTCACCAAGCTTCCAGGATTCTCCTCTGAGAAAAGACAAATGATTGATTTTATTGAAACAGACAAAACTTAAAGAGAGAGCGTGCTCACAAAGCTTGAACATGAAGTTTTAATTTGACAATGTTTGCTCATCTTTTGATTGATCTGAACTCAACATCTGGATCATTTTCCCAACACGACGCAGTTGTTTCTGCTGGTTTCAGACCAACAGGAGCATTTGTGGCCTGTTGCTCTCTTGAGTCGGTGGAAAGTGATTGTGCGACGATCTGTTTCCACTGGAGACAACTGTTCTTTCTTCCTGGTGAATCCACCATTTTAATATCTCTGTGGTTTATAGCATGTTACACTCAAATCCAACCATGATAAATATAAATTAAATCACTTTAGAATCATAAATCTGGTGCAGGAACCTGTTTCCTTCTCTTTCATGTGGACTTGAACACGACCCAGTGCTTGTGTGTCATGTGCTTCAGACCGTGAGTTTAATAGAGGAAGAATTCTCCACCACAGCCTGTCAGTCTTTTGTTATTATCTCTCCTTTATGTCAGGTCCTGGTCGAAGATCAAAGACCTTATTCCAAATGTTCTCATATCCCTGCATTCTGCAGCACAGAATACAGATTCAAACCACTTCTGTGTGTGCGGCGGCACATCGGTGAGAAAACTCAAGTTTTCACAGGATCTTTTAAAACAATCCTCCAGAAGAAACTTTAGGAGATTTGGTTTTGAACATGAATCATAATGCAGAACATCGTCATCGTAGAAATGTAGTTTTTATGTATTTAACTTAATTTCACACTTGAAGCTCCATATGAAGAAATACAACAAATTACAGGTAAGTAAAATGTGTCGTCTTTAGTTTGACCTTTAAGACAAATTGTCATCGGTTAATTCCCTTCAGAGCCGTTGTTGACAATGGTCATATCATCACATGTATGACTGCAGACACTTCACAGGGTTTTAAACACACGTTAAGTCAACTGAGTCGTTTGCAAAAGATCATAAAAGATTTGTATATTTGTGTTTCTTCTGACAATCCTGTGGCATTTTGGTGATTAAACCAACGAACAAGTTTATCCCCACGTGAACATTCTGGTACGCGTTCTCCGGTAGCGTGGTCTCTGGTAGCGTGTTCTCTGGTAGCGTGGTCTCTGGTAGCGTGTTCTCTGGTAGCGTGTTCTCTGGTAGCGTGGTCTCTGGTAGCGTGTTCTCTGGTAGCGTGTTCTCTGGTAGCGTGGTCTCTGGTAGCGTGTTCTCTGGTAGCATGTTCTCTGGTAGCGTGTTCTCTGGTAGCGTGTTCTCTGGTAGCGTGTTCTCTGGTAGCGTGGTCTCTGGTAGCGTGGTCTCTGGTAGCGTGTTCTCTGGTAGCGTGTTCTCTGGTAGCGTGTTCTCTGGTAGCGTGTTCTCTGGTAGCGTGGTCTCTGGTAGCGTGTTCTCTGGTAGCGTGGTCTCTGGTAGCGTGTTCTCTGGTAGCGTGTTCTCTGGTAGCGTGGTCTCTGGTAGCGTGGTCTCTGGTAGCGTGTTCTCTGGTAGCGTGTTCTCTGCAGCAGACGTGTGTCCTGTGTCGTGGTGAGTTCGAGTCGTGGGGGGTATTTCATCCCCACATGACAAAGCCCCCTCACAGACTCAAGTGATGCAGGTGAGTCCATCAGTCAGAGCGTGTTTGACTGTCAGAGCTGCTCTGAAGTCTGGAGGGTCGACTTTTGAATTCAGCCAGTGTCTAATGAGAGGCAGCCTTCTGTGCATAAACAGCCTGTCAGACAAACCTGAGGGAATCAAACTTTCTCTAACAGCTCCAAGAGAAATTCAGCTTTTCAGCAAAGAATTTACATAATGACATACATCTGACGACTGCTTTTTATTTTCTGGAAACATTCCCTGAAGTTTGACACCGTCTGAAGAGGCGTAAATGTAATTCATTGATTTATGGCAGTAATGCAGCCCATGTGCATCATGGGAGAATGAACTGGGAGCATCGGGAGCAGGATCACAGTCAGAGACGGTCCTGGCTCACTCGGAGTCGTCACATCTTACCTCCAACATGACTCAGACGAGCGGGGATCAGCTCACTTGTCCCATCAAATAGCTGCTATCACACAGCCTGGAGGTAAGATGGCACATCAGTGATCGTGCACATCAAGGGAGACGACTCTTTGCCTTTTAATTGGCTCCAGCAGGTCATCTCTGCTCCGCTCTCATGTGTCGGGGATATTATGCCAGACACATTTGGATTTAATTCTCCCACACTTTTGCTCATTTGATTTTGCGCCGGGCCCGAAGAAGAAGAAGAGGAAGAAGAAAAGAGCAGGAGGAGGCGGTTTAATTGAGAGGGAGAGCTGGTTGAAAGGAGCTGGAGGATGACTGGAGGTGACACATGGAGAACAAGAGTGTGGATTTAAAACATGAAAGGGAGGGATGGGGGAGAGGAGGGGGAGGACGACTCGGCCGACCCGTCGGATTGAAACAGCCAGAGATGGAGAGTGACTCATCTGAGATAAAAGAAGGAAGCGAAGGCTGCCGCTGCGACAGCTAATGAAGACCTCCTCCACCCGCTCCCTTCCTCACATCCAGCCCTCATTGTTTATTGATGCCTTGCTCCGAGCTTCAGACCAGAGCAGACGATCACCGCTTGCCCATCATGCCGTTTAGAGGCCTTTAGCATAAAAGCAATCATTTTTAAAGGCTTTTCCTCTGCTGCACTTCAAACGGGGCCTCGGTGGCCCTGCTGTTGGGGGAAACAAGACCTGCCGTGTTCCCCGAGCGGAGGGGTAATTTGAGTCGCCGTCTCCGTCTCCGATGCACTCCTGCAGATAAGATGCAGAGGGCTTTGATGCAGCGGAGAGCGGTGAAGAGCCTCTCTGTGAAAACTAAACAAATACCCTCTCGATTGGCTGTGAAAGAGAGCAAATTAGACGCTGTCTGCTGAAGTGAGAGCGCCACATAATCAACTGGAAGGAGGCAGAGGAGCTAAATGAGTTTTTCGGGCTGAATTGATATGCAAATGCAGCACATTTACATGACCTGCTCAAACCAACAAAGACGAAGAGTTAAACCACAAACAGACACTTTGTTTTAGGTTTTAATGAGTTGGCTCGGTGATCGCACACACACACACACACACACACACACACACACACACACACACACACTGAGGAGGTGCTTAACTGCCATAGGAATCAGCTTTGTCTTTGTAATCATCACATGTGTGAGAAGTCGGATGTGTTCAGTATTCAGTTCCAGTCGAGAGCAGGCGGTCAGCTGATGGTCGCCGGGTCCCAGGAGAACTTTAAGTCTGAGATGATTATAAAATCAATCTTCTTAAGCTGCTGAGGTGTTTCCCTAAAGTATAAAGACAGACTACGCTCCTGACAATGACCATCGATTAAGACACGTGTCTTCTGTCTTCATTATTTCAATGTGTCAATCATTCACTTACAAATGTCTTAAAACAAAATAAACAACATCTACAACACATTCGTAAAACTCGTGTTATCAGTTTTCTCTTTGGCCGTTTTTGGACATGAACTCTGGAGTATGTCTGGTGTCTGTACATTTTCTGGAGTTTGTGTTTCTCATATTGTGTTTCCAAGATGACGTCTTCGTCTTCTACGTGTACGGCTCCTCTTCTTCATCCCGTCACGTGTTAGAAACCTCATCAACACGTCCACTGTCTGAAAACAGCTTCAGTCTGCAGGAGACAAACTCTAATGAGAACTTATGGACATTTTACTGATGATAGTTCTCTTCTTAAGTTCTTGTGTTTTTATTTTTCTCCTACACATCATTTATATGCATTTTATTTTACGTGTTTTCTCTGTAAAGACAGTAAATAATGAATCAAAGGAATACACAAACAGTTCGGGTGTGTTTGAGTAAACTTAGACACAAACACATGCTCCTGAATACTGTGTGTAATGTATCTGGATATCAAACACATGCTAATACTCACGTTAAGAGCTTCAGTTCATCAGGAGCTTAAAAACCAACGTTCCTGCTCCAGGTGAAGTCAAACTGGACCAAAGCAACAGACACAACCTGGAGTCCATGATAACGAGGGCGGCATCGACCCGCGGCTCCGAGCAGAAGATAACAAACATATTACAACAGTATTTGATTGTTCTTTTCACCTTTGCAATACTCATCTGATACCACTTCTGTGTAAGCCCGGAGTCAAGCGTAAGCCTTTCTACTGCGCTAATTAAAACCCGGAGCTGTTCGTACTTTGTGTGTTGAGGATTAAACCGAGGATTTTTATTCTCTAAATCTCCATCATCAACCGTTCTAAAAGTTAAAAGCACCAAAAAGTTCAGAAAAGTCAAACTGGGTCCGACCTCCTCGCGTGTCACCTTCGCGGTTTTTCCAAGGTGGTGAAGAGCAGAAAGTTAAAAACAGCTCAACGAACACTCGTCGTTACTGCCGCTAATTAGCAGCCTCCCCTTAAAATAAAATAAAAGGCGGATACGGGACGAGCGGCTGCCTGCGGGCCTGTCGTCGGGGTGATGGATGGATGACACCGACTCCCTGCGGCAATGGCAGACAGCGAGCGGAGCGCAGGGCGGCGATGGTAAACAGGTCTGTAGGACGCCGATGGCCTCTGGTTCTGCTGCGGCTGCACGTCCCGGCTGAGTCGGGTATATGGAGCAGAGGGCGCCACCTCCCTGGATCCTCCCGCTGCTGGAGAACACCGCCATGCTTTCAAGCTCCAGTCGTGCAGCTCAGTCATGTAAACAGTCTAATAACAGGAAATCATAGCAGAGGACTTTTTTAATTCCAGGATTATCAATTATCAATGTTAAGTCTGGTAGAGGAATGAATGATTTTCAGTAAAATAATTACAGAAATCAACAAACTGTTTCACTTTTAAAGAGACACAAATTATCCCCACATCACTTTAATGTTAATGTCCCTAATGTCTAAGATTAAAAACAGTTTCATTCACATGTGCAGGATTTAATTAACATCAACAGTTTCCTGTGGCTCATGTTTGAAGTCATGAGAAAACAGTAATGATCTAAATATCACAAACTTAAAGTGGCAATCTCCACGTTTCCATTTAAATAAACGTTAAATGACTGTCTATCACTAGATGAGGTGATGGAGCCGAGTGCTCACTGACGAGAGTACTGACATATTTGGACATTATGAACTGAACGTCTGGAGAAAAAGTTTTCTTTGCAAAACAAACATTTCCTACACTTGCAGTTTCAAATTTAAAGCGTTTCACTGGCCAATCACAAGCTGACTCTTATTATGAAGCAGTCACAGGAAATGGAAAATTCCATCATCAGACCGAGACACTGATTGGTTTTCTGACAGTTTGAAATGTGCTGTGTCAGGAAGTGATGAATAGTCAGGAGCACACAGACACACACACACAAACGCACATGCACACAATCGTTTGTAAATGTCTGAATAACACAAAAAAGTAAATCGGATTTATATGATAAAATGTGTGTTGTGTTTTCAGTGTGAGTCCTAACAAGTTGTTGCATCAGTTTTCTCATCTGTGTGTGTGTGAGAATATCAGTACAGGTTAAATGGGGGTTCACACACACACACAGACACACACAGTCACACACACACAGACACACACACGGTCTCTGGGGTCTTTCCTCAGCAGCCTCTGACTCTAAAGCTCTTTTCATGCTGCTGAAGTTGAGAGCGGCAGGGTGGAGGTTTGGTTCATCCTCCCGTGGAATTGGATTATTTCTGGATGAGGAGAACACCTTCCTTCTCTCCCCTCCTCCCCCCCCCTCTCCTCCTCCTCCCTGCAGAGACGGACACACACAGTTCATCATGCAGAAACACCCCCGCTCTGCTGCTGTCGGTGGCGGGAGGCGAGATACCGGCGCTGCTCTGGTCTGTTTCAACACCAGCTGGGTTTTAAAAGTCCCAGATAGTGCAAACACATTTCTCTGTGTAGTTACTGTGAGTTCCAGCACTTAGACGGACCCAGCGTCCAGTCTGCTGTGATTAAAGCTTCATCAGAATTCAGGTGATCACATGTTGCATGTGCAATTCATGTGGCTGCAGTTTACTATAAAAGAAATGTTACCTATGTTTCTATTTCTACTCACCAGAACAAGTGAAATCCTACAAAGTCACAAAAGAAAACACGGGAGAACAGTCTGAAAAGTCCAGGACGGATCCAGAACTCGCCGGAGGGCTTGTGTAACCCGACTGACCCGGGAGCAGCTTCAGATCCTCCAGGAGCAGCTCAGGAACAGGACAGATGGACAGACTTGGTAAGTCTGCTGCTACCTGGCAGAAACAGTGACAGATAAATAATGAAGATACTTCAGAGGAACTTTGAGGAGAATCTGTGACTCTGTAGATTCGTCCTGTGACCATCTGAGGTCCAGACACTCAGGAGGGGAACCACTGAGGTGAACTACGTAACCGAAACCAACTCGGGAAAACATAACAAACTTCTATTTCTACACCACAACATTTACACATTTTATTCTAGTGTCATTCTGCACTTTGTATTCTATAATTCTTCATACATCACATTTCATATAGAACATGGAAACCATATAAGTTTACTTGATTAAAATGCTGTCAGCTTTCATCACAATGGTTTTTAAAACTTGAAGCAGCTTTTAGCCTCTTTTAGCTTTTTGCTTTGACTCTGTCCACGAAACAAAGTGTATGTTACCGACAGGTAAGTCTGACGCGCGGTGAATTGCTGACTCGGCACGAGAAGCTGAAACCGTCCTGTTGTGTATTCAGAGCGAATCGGAGTAAAATGACTCAGACAAATGTAAAATGTCAGTGTACAGCTTCATCCCAGGGCTGAAAGTGATCCTAACAAATGTCACCATCAGCTAACCTTCACGCTGAGTGGAAACTGCCATCTGATCAATTACCTCCACCGGCCCGCTGACCTTTCCCATCATTTGTTAAAAGGAGAATGCCATTTGATTTGCCCTAATTGCTCCTCTTCTGCCGCCTCGTTGCCGACGCCGACGAGACGGACGTCTTCTTCACTTCCTGTGAGATTTCAGGCTGCAGGCGGAGTTTGGTTTGGGGTTTAATAACCATCAGAAAAACACAAGCAGAGCAGGAAGATGTTTTACAGATTGTTTTTACATTTGATGTGGTCGATAAGATGAGCTGCAGGAAAAAGGACAAAACCTTGAACATATCCTAGAGCAGTGAACTGATCCCAGACCAGTGAGCTGATCCCAGACCAGGGAACAGATCCCAGACCAGTGAACTGATCCCAGACCAGTGAGCTGATCCCAGACCAGTGAGCTGATCCCATGGCTCCATCAAACTGTAACGTTATCACTGGATTTCATGTTGTAATCTACCTGTTCCTCAAACATCTGTATGTAGAACACATCTCTCAGAACCTGTTCATCTCAGCAGCTTCACACTCGTCATGTGTAGTTTTCATGGCCCAGTGAAGTTCAGTGAAGTTCAGTGAAGTTCGGTGAAGTTCGGTGAAGTTCGGTGAAGTTCGGTGAAGTTCGGTGAAGTTCGGTGAAGTCCAGTGAAGTCCAGTGAAGTTCGGTGAAGTTCAGTGAAGTTCGGTGAAGTTCGGTGAAGTTCAGTGAAGTTCGGTGAAGTTCGGTGAAGTCCAGTGAAGTCCAGTGAAGTTCGGTGAAGTCCAGTGAAGTCCAGTGAAGTTCGGTGAAGTTCGGTGAAGTTCGGTGAAGTTCGGTGAAGTTCGGTGAAGTCCGGTGAAGTCCAGTGAAGTCCAGTGAAGTTCGGTGAAGTTCAGTGAAGTTCGGTGAAGTTCGGTGAAGTTCGGTGAAGTCCGGTGAAGTTCGGTGAAGTCCGGTGAAGTTCGGTGCTGAGTTGGACGTGCGATACCTTCAATATTAATAAAATGTAATAACCAGTCGTCTCTGCAGTGTGTGGGGACGGGGCAGTGTGTCTTTTTAATTCTGATGATTTCATTCTTTTATTTCACCACATTTGACTGAGACACAGACACACTCCATCATCTCCATCATAACAACGTCCTGTTGGGACATTTGTCTTCAGAGTAAAAGCAGAACCTTCATGGTGTTGCAGCTTTAATCGGAGCTGAAGAACCTTCCAGCGCTGCCGCTCGTCCCAACTCCTCCGACTGCTTCTCCGTGCCCTTGACTTCAGCAGCTCGCTGGAAACCACCGGCGCTCCTCTGCGGGCTCCCAGTGTCATGATGAAACTGGTGGAAAGACAAACAAGACTCCCCTCGTTTGTCCATCTGTCACGCACAATATCTCAGGGACACTGATTGGATTAAGACTTTCATTTTTCTTCATCATTTCATTCTGTCTCGTCTCAACATGATGACACTTCTGTCTGAAAATGTCTGGAAACACTTAGACTGAGCAGGTTTTTATAAAGTAAGATTTGAAGATTCTCCATAATGGACAAAGTGACACGATGGAATAAAATCCAGTTAGATGCACGTTCTCTTGCATTTTAGACAAATTCAGGGACTCGACGCCTCGTCTCATTTCAGCTGCGTCCCGGCATCGAAAGTGACTGTGATTAACCCGGTGGGAGCGGAACACGAGCGACAAGCTGCAAACAAGACGTCCTGTTTGTCAGTGATGGTGGGGGGGGGGGGGGGTGTTTACAGCAGCCTCAGAATCTTTTCATCAAACATCACGACCGCAGCTCGTCCATCTTCTCCCAAATATCTCCTACATGGAAATAATTCATGTGCTGTGGCATTAAATGTTCATGCAGCCTCACAAAGTCGTCTCTGCATGACGCCGACGTGAAGACACTGACGGGGGGACGGGGACGGGGACGGGGGGGGGGGGGGGGGGGAGTCTTTGTACATAAAGACAGAAACTTCAGAGCTGTTTCATAAATAGAGGGAAATGAAATGTGCGTAGAGCTGAGAAAGGAGGCGTGAACGGGAGGAAGGAGACAAACATTTGAAGTGTTTTGAAAGAGAGTTTAGTGGTTTCACAATAAAAGAAGAAGAAGCTGAATGTGTGAGCGGATGAATCAGTGGCAGCAAACAAATATTAAATCAACATTTCAAAGTTTACTTTTAGTCAAAGGTGAATCTTCCCATTTCAAATATCATTTCCTCCAAGTGCAGAATCATTATGGGTTTATATGAATGGGTTTTATACTAATGTGGATATGCACATGTAGTTTTAAATGTATGAACATGAATGTACAGACATGTTGATCTATATGTGTAGATTTTGTGATTTGTTCTTTATTTAAATTTTATTTAAAATTTACTTAAATTCTAAATATTACTCTGGTAAATTACCAACAACAGACTGATCTCATCTTCCTACACACACGCGAAATGTCAAAATACATTTTTACTCATCTGTTATATTTGATAAACCGAATATATATTTCTCCCCAAAGTTCACTTTCTAAGTGTTTGAATAAAACCGGTGGTGTCACAACATCTCCTCTGTTCTTCGCTAAATGCAGATGTTGAATGGAAACAGAGCTTGAGATGCGACGGATGATGTTTCGTGAAGAAAAGACAGAAGGGAATAATGAAAACAGATAAGACGGGAGGAAATGAGGAGTAAAGGAGGGAGAGGGTCAAAGATAAAGGAAGAAGAAAGTGAGATACGAGGACAGAAGAGATACAGTGAGTCAAACGTGTATAAGAATCAAGATGGAGTCGCGGATGGCGAACATGCAGGACTTGAACTGGGCTGACTCCACATGATGAATCACCCAGGATCCACTGGGACGTCAGCAGCGTGTCCCACAGCCTCAGAGCTGCGGCGGCGGCTGCATTAACAGGAGATGGATGGAGATGTACGGAGTCCTGGTGCTCACGGCCTCATGCTCTTTGCTCTGCAGCCCGTCATCCATCATGATTCCAAACTCATGCGTGTACGCACATCCATCAGGGACGCACTCAGGACGACTAAACGCAGGAAATCAGTTATCTCTCCCATCGAACAACAGAGGAGCTGCGTCTCCGAAGAGGAAACATGAATAAACGGATGAATATTTAAAGTCCTGATCCACTGATGAATGTCATCTTCACTCTAACTTGACAAGGACGTAGAGTTTCTTTAAAGAGGCTGAAGACTTTATTATCGAAGAAAACAATTACTGCGACTGAAGGCCGACCTTCTGCTGAGTCACAGGACGGAGAGAACCACGAGTTAAACAGACGTGAACTGAAGTGTTCCTGGAAAGTTCTGGAGGTTCTGAGCAGGAAAATGTGCGATCCAGGAAGCTTGATGAGGTTTCTAAGACGTGACGGACGTGAAACTGGAAGAACACAAACATCTCAGGATGAAGAAGAGGAGCCGTACACGTAGAAGACGAAGACGTCCACTTGGAAACACGAGGAGGTTCCAGATCTTTTGGTGATGAGGGCCGACGCCGGTGTGGACGAGCTGTAAACAACAACACTGAGGACAAACTGGGTTAACGTGGTCCTGATAATGAGTTAGAAGTTTATACAGAACAATAAGTTTTTATTTATCTGACTCTAAATGCTCCGATACTCTTGTTGCGGATCGCAGAGAAATTATCAGATTTGTTCTCAGTGTCGGTGAAGCACAGAACATTTTTGTGACTTTTCCAGTTTTCTGTGGCTGTTTGAAAGTTTTTTAATCACAGACTCATTAAAATCACTTTCATACAGTTTTACTGTCACTGAAATAATCTGCAGATCTTTGAATACAGGAAACTCTGCATTCAGCATCAGCACCGAAAGCTCTGCATCTGTAGGATTGTAATCAAATCAGCCAGAATGAATGAATGGGGCCTGGCTGTGTGTGTGTGTGTGTGTGTGTGTGTGTGTGTGTGTGTGTGTGTGTGTGTGTGTGTGTGTGTGTGTGTGTGTGTGTGTGTGTGTGTGTGCAGCACAGTTTGAAATGTCAGGGCCCGATTGATTTCTTCTCTCTCTGATTAATTCATCTTACGCTCTAATGTTCTGCATAGAAAATTGTTGAATGGCATTCAGCGAGATTAAAACCACAAACAGCGCTTTTCATAATTTGACAGGTGACTGGCGGGAGGCAGACTCCTGGATGATTGCATCATTAGGGGATTTTCTTTTTTCACAAAGAGGAATTAAACGCACCATCAGCCTTTTTTATCCGGCGTCCACGATGTGGCCTCGCTCAGACGCTCAGTTCACTTCATACGTCTCTCTGTCGGAGAGCGTGGACGCTGAGCGGTCCCTGGCTGAAGGGTTCAGAAGAACTCTCGCACTTCCTCCTCAATCAGTGGGTCGTGGTTCATGGTTCCCAGAAGATGAATCCTGACCGGGCTGATCAACTGATTTTATTCCACACGTAACCATATTTAAAGGATGTGGGGGGGGGGGGGGGGGGAGCCTGACTGAGCTGTCATGTCATTTCTCTTTGTTCACACGAGTCCTTATTCTTCTTTGAAACATAAATCTGTGAAACTCAAAAGATTTAATGATTTTTTTAAGATTCTGGAGCAGAATTAAAAAGTTAAACCCTAAGAAAAATCTTTTGTGTGATTTTCAGAAGAATAAACAGAGCAACATGTGACTGAGTGATTCAGCTGTAAACCGTGCACAGACCTCCAGAGAGAAGTGATCGCTTCACCAACACGCTCATTCCCTCTGTCATACCCACAATGCTTTGCTCAGACATGAAATATTCAGAGCCAAACCACGATAGTGGGAATGCGATATGGCAATAATAATAACCTGCAGTTTGTAAACATCCGCTCAGGTACCACGTCGCATTCACATCCACACGCGTGTGATTCCTTATTTCCCAGTTTGAATGAGAACGCGATAATACGAGCCGACTGCGGCCGTCTTCGGGAAGTTTAATCATTCATGGTGGGAAAATTGCTCCTTTATGTGCAATAAATATTGATTTATGCCTCATGCATATCTGGATGTGGCGCAGCTCCACCAGCCTCTTCCTCATTGTCCACATTTCACTGTTTTCTCAGCCACTCCATCTCTTTCTCTGTGCGGTGACTTATCAGGTTTTCTTTCCCAGGAATTACATCATCATATTTACAGCCTCGCTCTCTAACTGCTCACGAGGGGGCGGACGGTGCGACAGCGTGCGCAGGTTCTCGGGTCACGCTCCACCTTGGGTTCGTGCTGAGGGGTCAACCCCCAACATGTCTACATTCAACACCAGCGTTGAATAATTGTATCAGTAAACAGTCTGGATGATTTCAAATGAGCTGTCAGAGAGAAGGCGGCTGAAATAGAAGAATAGTGACGTTCTAAAGTGAAAACAACATCAAGCAATACAAGGTGGTAAATAACTAAGATGGGTGATACGATCTGAAATTAAAAGAAGTAGAAACACAGTATGTTTCACCTTTTGGATTGTTGGAAGGTTTAAGTTTTGCTTTATTTTTAATCATTTCAGTTTTATTGTTTTAAGCCAACAGGGGAATATTATCTCTGTAACATCTTTAATCAGAAAAACAAATCAAACTAACGAGTGAATTCCAAAGATCCACACGTCCAGGATCTCACTGCTGCGAGGGCGGAAACAGACTCACACAGAAACGTGTGTGAATATGACGAGTAGATCTTCTGTGCTGTTCACTCATGTGTGAGGGCGTGTATGTTCTGTAGCTGCACTTCATTACGATCGGGGGGGAAACTCCTGTAAAACCCTCTGTGGGTTTGGTGGAGACACAGTTTTACATAGTTTTCCTGTGTTTCCTCTAAGTGAGTCAGTTTATTCTCACACATGTTGTAATGTACAGCTTCTCCACTCAGTCAGATCAGGAGAAGGATCTGTGACTTTGAATGAATCTTCTTAATTCTCTAGTTTCACATTATTCTTGTGATCACACCTCGTTTTTAGTTTTTCTGTGTATTTACCAAACTGAACGCAGCCCTGATGTCACGACACATTCTGCAAACTAACCTTTATAACACACTCGAGGAGAGAAACACTAAAATATGTCTCCTTTCAATAACAAACAACAAACTTGACGTAAAGTTACGTTTAACCATCTTTAAAACATTTATTTTATAAAATCCAAAGACACAGAAACATCCTACATTGAGGCAGCATCTTTCTTCTCTGCCTCAAATAAAAAATCTCCTCATCGATTCCAAATTGTACAAAACTTCAGGCTTTTAACTTGAACCGAGAGACGTGATCTCATCTCTCCTGTTCCGGCCTCTTTACACCAACTCCCAGTATGTTGCAGAATTGATTTTGGGACTTTACTGATTACTTTAAAGGTTCTTCAAGGCCTCCCTCCATCTTATATATCTAACCTTTCAGTTCCCTGCACACGGGCTGGTGCCCTGACGTCCTCGGGCAGAGGCTTGTTATCTGTCCCAGACTCCCGGCTGGAAACATGAGGGACAGTTTGCAGCCGAAGACTCGGGAACTATCCTCGGAAATCAGGTTGACTACCGTCTTTTAAATCAACTGCTTTTTTATTATTATATTTGCTGCCTCGTGAAGCTCTTTGTATTTAGTATTTTGAAAAGTGCTCCGTAAATAATAATAATGGTTATTATAAAAGTGTTGACCTCCATCTAATGTGTTTTCATATAAAGACATCCCACAGTGTATTTCCTGTCAGTGGGAAAGCTCCTGATCGGTCATGGAGCCTCAGAAGAGCAGACTCCACCTGCTGCAGGCGTCACCTCCTCGCATGTTGAACCCTGAAGATTCTCAGTAGATCAGCGTGATGGAGGTGACAGGGCGTCTAAGTGGGACATCAAACCGTCACCATCCTGCAGCTGCAGGTGTTTATGTGGAGACAAACTGCCCCCGAGGCTCCGTGTTGTCCGTTACCGTCAGCCCGCCTCCCGGGCGACCTGGCCTCCCGTAAACCTGCTGTCACGTTTATTTGCTCCTTTCCTGGCGATGGCGGCGGCGGGGGAGTTTGTCCCGGACGCAGGGCAGCGAGCCAATGAGCCACAAAGAAGAGAATGATGGATCCTCGGCCGCGGCTCAAACGGGGGCCGCTGTCACGGCGCTCGTGTGGTCATTAGAGCGAGCTCCAAACACCGGCAGCAGCAGGATGACAAATCACAACAAACTCCCAGCACGCCACAGCCCCTCTCCCTCGCTCGCTCGCTCGCTCCAAATCCGTGACTGAACCGACGCGGAGTGTTGGACACTTTCTGCAGAACTATGATTAAGCTGTCACCGTGGGGAGGCCAGTTTGTCAGCAGCTGGGATCTCTGCAGCAATTTCTTTAGACAAGTCTGCCTTAATTGAGTATTCAGTCCCAGAGCTCCTGGTTGGTTTCACCCTGCCCGTTCCCCGGAGGCGAAACACACTGCGGCGCTAGCTAGCTACAGCTTTCCACAACAACATCAGGAGCTGGCTCGTGACCAAAGCAGCAGCAGCAGCTCAGCATCGACCGGGGAGCGACGGCGTCAGTTACAAAACAACCTCCTGTAAGACTTTCCTGCTTCCTATTGTTATGTGAGTGCGGCTCAAAGGCCGTCAGCTCGGAAACGGAGCAGTAAACAGGACGGGTAGATACTTTTTTAATCATAGCAGTTCGGCATCACTGCTTTCAAAAACTTTCCTGCAGCGTTCTTGCATACTTCCCGGTCCCTGGAGGCCCCTCCGCCCGCTGTTCACTTGGCTAAAGCAGAGGCGCCAGCTGATTGGCCAACCAGAACTCTCAGACAAGCCGGTGTTCACCTGTACTCCACTCTAGCTGCCCAATTACCCACAAGTCCGTGGGGTCCTTCGTTACCCAGAGGCCCAGGGGCTTCTCGTGTGCCAATGTCCTAATGAGAAGCAGAAAGACGTGTTCCTGCTGCAGCATCACAGCTCTGATAGCTCAGCCTCACGCCCCACAACTTTACCTAACAGAGACTAAAACAGAGCGGCTCCACTGACACAGCGAAGAAGGAAATATGCTAAACACTGGATATAATAACTTCCTCATGAGCGCGACTAAAACAAGCTCCCGTGTTTTCACGCTGCAGGAAAAACACACACACTCTAAATATTTCCCCTGAGACTTTTAGCAGCAGTTTGACTCAAATCTTTAAAAAAAACTTTATTTCTTCTGTAAAACCGTTGGAATTGGATGATTCCAACTTTCAGAAATAAACCAAAACCAAGTGACACTGTGACCTTTGACCTCAGTGTCCGAGGAGACAACATGGAGCTGATGGAAGTGAAGCGACACTGAACTGATTCAACTCCTGTATTTATTCCCTCTTTAAACATTTTAATGTCTCTTCGCTGAATGTTGTTATAAAATTAAACTTCCTTCGCCTTTTATCTGTAGATTAGTGCACGTTGGTGTGTTTTCTTTATTTCCAGTGATGCTCGTGTGGACCCGTCACCCGCTGGTCGACCTCCATGTTCGGTTTTATAGAAATTATTCTGCGTTGTGGGCGGGAGGGTCAGAGCAGCTCTCATATGTTATAAATAACTCACAGAAATATTATCAGCTGTAACATACAACCGACAAGTAAGCTCGGAACAAGGTCAGATTGTAAAGAACTGGCTGATGCAGGTTCTCTCTCCTAGTGGGTCGTGAACAGAGCAGCTCTTCTCTCTGGGCGAGTTTCAGGTGTCGCCTCCGAGGAGAAAAGGTTCAAATCTCCCTCAGACGTAGATATGTGATGTTTAAATGTCACTAGATTGTACCGTTATACTTTTATTGAAATAAAACATGAATAAAACTCCTCATAGTGATGTTGACTCTCAGTTCAATGATCCAGTCTAATAAATATTTAAAGGTCACTTCTGACCACATGTCACGAGTCAGCTGTTTTGAATTTCTTGTTCCCGCTCTTCTCAGCGGCAAGTGATGAAGTGTCAACAGCACAGATGCATGCTGGGAGAGTTTATCACAGCTGCAGCGGCACCATCTGTGTCATCTCAGTCCTCGCAGGAGCGTTTTCATTATTCATCCTGATTTAAACAGTAACAGTGTTCGGCGTCTCCGAACGCTTGTTTTCTCTGCAGCCGCCGGATCGTTTCCTCCTCTCAGCTCCTCTCGTCAGCCGATCTGAAATCCACACACTCCAACTTAAAGATTCAGCTTCAACTCGACATCTGAGTCCAACGTGTGCTTCCTCCACCGGGTCTCTGCAGCTCTAATTTAAAGAGCTGAGCAGTCGCGGGTCTGAATAAATCAGTGAAACTCTGGGAACAGGACTCTTTGGCTCGGCGGCAGCGGAGTGTGGGTCGGTGTAAATCATCAGAACAGTTGGGACTTAATTGTTGGGACTCACATCAGAGAAAAACTCGCCGCTCTCACCGATCCATTGGACCGCAGGAGGCAAACGCCCTGACCCCAGCTCCTCCTCTTCAACGCCGCCGCCGCCGCCGCCGCCGCCCATGTGTCAGTTGGTGTCTGCTGCCTGGAGGAGGAAGGAAGGAGTCAGCATCGGGGGTGAATGAATGTGTTTTGGCACAGGGGGGAGTCAATAGTCTCGATTTGACTGGATCAATCCTCTCTGATACGTCTCGCAGTCAAATTACCTCTGGACAAATTGAGCGAGCAGGAGTTTCCTCTGCAGCAGAAAGACGGAAAAAAACTGGAGAAGTGTTGAGGGAGCCGATAACGGAGGGGGGGAGAGGGGGGGGGAGAGAGAGAGGTTGTGTTCAAAGGATCCAGAGCTTCGCCTCGCTCACATTATCACCGCAGCACAAAGGGCCAAATATATTCCGTGGCTTTTCTGTGGCACAAAGCTGATTAGCGGAAGGTAGCCCCCATTGTGAGGAAAATCACTTCCACGGCTGTAAAGCAAGTGATTTCATATCCTTTTTTTTATTTAAGATTACACAGCAAGTGCCTAATCAGCTGATCCTTAATCATCAGCATTGTGCCCCTGCGTGTTTCCTGTAACCTCCCGCCTCCCCCCCGCCGCCTGCCTGCGACGCCGGGCTTTGCCGGCTGATGACAGAGGTTATGAGAAACGGAGAGAACGGAGGGAGGGAGAGAAAAAGAAAATCACTTCTCACATAATCGCCTTAAACAGCCCGGCTCCGTCTGCAGCAGCAGCAGCAGCACTGGTTCATCCGCTCTCGCCTCGTACAGGCCTGCAGCGGGGGGGGGGGGGGGGGGTGGTGTGAGAGCTAAAGAGAGATATTGAATCAATTATAGTAAAAAAAGAAAAACACAGACTTTCCCGGTGGTGATCTCAACTTGGAGGTGAATAGTTTTTACAAGTCTGTATCTGGTAATTACTATGAATTTGAAATGCATTGAACGCAGCATTAGGCCTCGAGTCGCCGCTTCACTTGATCCCAGAGGTGTCGGAGCGGGGGGGGGGGGGGGGGGGGGGGGCGGCGTGAGGTCATCGCTCGGCCGCTCGAGTTCTTCAAACTGTAAAAACCATTATCGTCCATCTGCAGTCGCACAAATGAAAACAAACCGCTCGCCGGCCTCCGCGGCTGATTGTTGCTTGTTTCATATAAAACACGGAGGAATATGATTGACCTCTGGAGAACATTATTTCCAAAGCCCATTATGCATCAGCAACAGAACACATTAGAAAAGCGATAATAAACAGGTCCTGGGCCCGGCGCCTAAATGATGTGTGCTCCGAGCATATGCCCTTTCCCTCCGCTGGCGGCTGCTCGTGAAAACAAAATGAGAAAGTGCAGCGTGTGGAAGTGAAGCAGGAACGAGTGAGCGATGGGGTTTAATGATAACACTGTGAGTTTGGGTTTTTAAAGGTGGACACAAGCTTCTTCTGCTCCTGGGTCTTCAGTGAGAATCTGTTGGTTTCACCTGGTTTAATCTTTGATGACTTGAGGTTTATTGATGATGATGATGATGATGATGATGAAGATGATGATGAAGATGAAGATGATTCCTGTACAGGTTCATGTGAGAAACATCTCTGAGCTAATTAGTCATCTGTCTACAAATCAGCCTCTGGGGACAATAATCTTCTGTTCTCTGTCCGACTGGTTTGTTTTATCACAGGAGTCGAACCCTTCTCCACACAAACAGTTGTGTAGGTGTTTCAGAACGATGAAGAGGCGGCTGCATGTGGCTCAGGGGTTAGAGCAGGTCGTCCTCTGACCAGAAGGTTGGCAGTTCAATCCCAGTCCTCCTAAGGGATTGGCTAAAACAACTATATAAACTATTGAATACAGACCATACGTCCAGACGACATTTAAACTATTGACAACTTTCATTCTGCTTCTTTTGCTCTTCACACTAAACGTTGACCTGCTCAAACGTGAGTGATCCAGAGCAGACGACCTCCTCCTCCGTCCTGTGGTGAAGACGACCAGCAGAGACCGATTCCCTCCACGACGCTGAGCTGTCGTCAGGTCGAGCTCAGGAAACTTTATGACACAAGACAAAATGGAGAATAATCACTGATCAATGATTGAGAAGCAGAACGTGACGTTTGCATGACTTTGAAACTCAATGATAAGAATCACCGTAAACACCAACAGGTTTGAAATCTCTGTGTGACATCATATAATACACGTTTGACCTCTGGTGCAAAGTGGATGATTCTGATCTGTCTCATTTGATCACATTCATAGATATTGATGGAATACAGCTCAATGCATTATGAAGACACAATTATTACATTATTCATGGCTCCGTGGGCGTCGGAGTGCTTCCATAAACTTTGAATTTCCAGCCACTTCACACGAATCAGCGCTGCTCTCACATAAAATATTGAGAGAAGCCACAGTTCAAAAGCCATAAAGAAAAGAAACAATATGAAATAAAGAGCCCTCATCGAGCAGCGCATCACTTCCTGCAGCTGCAGCAGCGTCGACCTCTGCAGGCGCAGCACGCTTTTAACTTAATGTCTTTTTTCTTTTTAACTCGCGTGTCACAAACAAAACATTAAAAGATGAAAAAGAGAAAAGAAGAAAGACTCAAGTGCTCATTCACCAGATCTTATTTTTATCCGCTGGGGCTTTAAGAGTCTCCAGCAGTCGAGTTCTGAGGCTGAACGCGAGCGCGGCAGTAAAATCTGCTCGTGCCGCTGCTGGAGAGACGGGATGGACGAGGCCACCAAGAAGGGAGATAATGGAGAATTTATGTTCTCTCCGAGCGCGCCTCTTAGCTGGATTTAATTCTCTTAATAGTGGGGATCTCAGCCGGCAACACTTGGGCTCTAACCTGCCCCGCAGTTTGAAAGCCGGATGTGGGGGTGGGGGGGGGGTGGAGAAGCAACAGATGCATAATAAATGGACGAAGCCCTCTGGCTATGGGGAGACGTAATTGCTCTTAGCGCTGTTAATGTTTCATGATTTTAATAGCTGCGTTCAAACTGTTTCGCTGAGATGCTCCGAGTGGGCTGATGTCACCGGGATGAAGATGGTGGGTGGAGAGGTCAGAGGTCAAAGGTTTTCATTTCCTCCTGTGAGTGGATGACGCTTTACGAGAGGTGACACGACGAGCTGCGGCGTCGGCAGGACACGGATTCACACCGGAGACGTCCTGAGGCCTGATGGACAATCGGACGTCTTTATGTGGTCGCTTGGTCACAGCGGTGGAAGGCGGAGTCAAATTCTGATGACCAGCAAGAAGCATTCTCAGTTTATTAGGAACACCTCTAGAACTAAAGCAATCTGATCCCGTCGTGAAATAAAACCTGAAGGTGTAAATACTCAGTTTGTGTTGAAACTGTCTCAGAGAAGAATTAGCGAGTTTTCGAGTCTTCATCTACGTTTGATTGTTTGTTAACAGGACGACTCAAAAACTACAGGATCAATTTCCACGATATGATTTGCAATTGAGACGGCGTTAACCCCGCCTCTCGCCCCATGTCAGCTGGGATTGGCTGAGCCCCTCCGTGACGAGCGGTGTGGAAAACAGAAATCATGTAAAGCATCTTTCTGCAGTGAAAGATCAAACTGCTGATTCTGTGGTTTTGTGTTGTTCTCATTTAACGTTACTGTGATTAAAAAGGAGAAACAGCTGATGACAACCAGTCTGACGGAGCTGAACCATGATGGTTAAACTGGTCTCTCTCTAAACAGAGCACGACCTGACGACCAGCTGATCCCGTTTCACGCCACAGTGTTTAAGCGTCTTGTCGTTTTCCTTCAGACTCTCCCTCCAGTGAACGAGTCGTATTTCCTTTAAATCCACCCCCATCGCCTCTTCCTCCTTCCTCGTCTGCCCTCTTGGCTCTCGACTCATCTTCTTCATGCCCCACTTGACTCTGATGATATGAGATTTCAGTCCCCATGGCAACCGGCGGGACTCGTAACCATCTCCACTTTCCTGTCTCTAATTCCTGCCCCTTTCATTTGCATAGAAATAACATTTTGGGATGAATGAGCGGGCCCCTCCAGTCCCGACCTGTGTCTGTCGGAGCGCTCAGAGCATCTTATTTGTGTTCCTGCCCGCCTGCATCAGCGCCAACATTTACCTCGTGATGTGAATGATGAAGCTGACGGCTGATGTGATCTCTCTCCGAGGCTCTGAGCCTCATTTTAATATCGCCTTTGGCCATGTACTTTTATTACTCTCATATTTCATCAAACAATCTCACCAACAAGCGGTTAATGACATAATTAACCTACAGGGGGGAGTGCCCTCGTCGCCAGGACGATGGATTTAATTGAGGAGGGAGGCTTCGAGGCAAGGCCGGCCGATCGGAGGGGTCGGAGGGAGGCGGGGACGGCGAGCGGAGCGGTGACGGCGTGCACCGACAGCAGGAGGCGGTGACGACCGGCGCAGAGTTAATGAGGTTTTAATGACATTAACTCTGAGGGTCAGGTGCTGAGCTCTGTGTTTTACATCCAGGTCAGTGACGCCACAACTGTTCAAGTGCTTTGGTTTCTTAAACTAATAAATACAGATTCTGAATCTGCATTTTCTTTAGATATACACGAGTTTCAGTCAAAGTGAAGTCAGTCGGGGGGGCATCGTGCTTCTCTCTTTTCCTCCTGGTGATGTGATGTTTTTCACGTTTCTCACATCAGAGGTAAATCATGAACTACATGAGGTTCATCTTCTGCTGCTGGACTTCATGTTATAGGGATATTTCCCCTGATGTGACGTCCACAATGTTTTATGATGGAAGATTTAAGCTGAAATTGATTGTAGAGATTCATGGTCCTCAGAGGAAATAATGGTTTAGTCAGTGACAAAGTCCAAATGAATTCATCCAGAGCTCAAAGAAGAATCCAAAGGTCAAGCAAAGATTCACATGGACATCGTGCTCTTCACAGGACAAACTCTTTATTTCTCTCTCTCGGGACTTTAGACATTTAACTGGTTATAAGTTGAATAAATCATCAGTATGTTGTGTGTATATTCTGTGTAATGAATCAGCCTCTTCAGGGCATCGACAGGATTCTTATAGAGTCCAGCTCAAACCTACCAGTTCCTTAAAATGAATCCAACACCAAATCACACACACGCAGAAACATCAGTTCTGTAAATATGTCAGATTCTTTCATCAAGATCCACAAGTTCATCAACACAAATGTAGAAGAACTCACAATGTTAAAGAAAGAGAGAGAACAGTGATCTGATGACGAACAGCATCTGGAAGAAGAGTAGAAAACTCACTGTGGCTCAACGCAACCAAACATCTTTCATGTGCTTCGTTAACTTTGCTGTTTCATTGTTTGATGAGCTCCATCAGGGTTGAGTGCTTCATTTCAATGTTCCATTTAAAACTAGTGGACACTTGACATATTTTAAATCACTTCTCACAACACTTCATTATAACAAAAGAGATGAGGCATGTTGGTAATGAAACGATGTCTAAAAAGTTTGAATCCAGTTTCATCAAACTGTTTGTAGCAGTGTTTGTGTGAATTAGAGTTTATTTCTTTATTTCTTTATGTTTTTGAAGCTTCTCTCCTCAGAACAACCTCAGAGCTGCAGAATCATCTTCTTTCTTCACGGGTTCTCAAAGCAGCAGATATCCACACTCCCTCCTCTTCAGTTACCACTTCACGCCGCTGCCACCGCCGCTCTGGCCGGCCTTCAGAGCGGCGGTGGCAGATAGCGAGACGGACCAGGCGCTGTGAAACCCCGCAGGGTCACGGCAGCCAAACTTAGACTGAGAGGAGACAGACGGAGGAGTCGACTGACTGGCTGCCTAAAAACGTCTAATCTCATAAGAAGTGTCTCTGCCGGCTGACTGCGGAGCGCCGGGACACCGAATACAAGTTTAAAAGCTTTTTCTCTGTTGCACTGCACATCCCTTTATCACAGACAGGCCATGTGTTACAGGATGAAAAGCAAACACACCAGAAGAGCGCCTGGCAGGAGACCCCAGAGGAATCATGGGAGGGGGGGGGGGGGGGGAGCATGTGTGTGCATTTGTGCGGCATGTTTCTCTTCTTTCAGCATTTCTGTCAAATAAAACAACACTAAATATTTCATGTTATGAATTTCCTTTGGAATAATGCAGCTTTTGTTTTTACATGCTTTCCCCCAACCTCGTTAATATTAAAGGAGGCCGCGGCACAAAGCTCCAAATGGATGCATTGTGTGGGCTGTGGGGGGGGGGCGGGGGGGAGTCATGCAGCCACGTGGAAACACAGCAATGCACAAAGTCAACAGAATGAAGAAATGACACTGACGTGCTTTTTCCTGAGTGTTTAAATAAAGAATAAAGAACATTGCTGCTGCTGAGAAGAAAGTAAGAAAGGAAAGTTTCTAAATGAAAGTTTCTAAATGAAAGTTTCTAAATGAAATGAGCGATGTGGAAAACCATCCAACACACTTTCAGGTTGAAGACGGGAAAAGGTTCAATCCCGACGTTTGAAAAGCTGTGTTCACATCTGTGCTGTCACCGGAATGTAAAGGTCACAGGTTAAGGTTGACGGAGACTTTAATGCACATTTGCAGCGAGCGACGGCACAAAGACACAATTTTATTTTCAAGTAATTAATTTATGAGCTCGACCTTGGACGACAACATGCAGCTCGCACGGTAAATAAGCGTCGCTGAAAGGATGGGGAGAATTCTGCTGCACTTTAGACTCCGAGAAACTATTTGAAACCCACATAAGTATGTTCAGAAAATAAACCGGCGCAGAGCAACTAATGATTATGGACTTGGATAATTTTGATTGAATAGCAACAATAAGAAGAAACACTCACATTCCTCCGCCCAAGGCCCAACGGTTCCCCGATGAAGTGGAAGCACAGATATCAGGTCCCTGAACAAGATTCCGAAGCTCGCTGGATGTTTGTAAATGTTTTTATCAAATTATCTTTCAATGATATCTTCACAAATACACTAATTATGTTCTTTAAACAGATTAAAAACTATAGCAGTAAAACTGGGCTCAAAGGTTTAAGTCCTGTCTTAGTTCAGCTCGACTCTGAAGCACAAACATATTAACCAGTTAATGATTTGTTTATTTTATTGTTTATTTCATGCTCGTCTGCTGAAGAAGGTAAAATCTTTATGGATGTTTTAACAGGCACAGATGCAGGTAGGATTTCTGTCCTTTGATTTTCTGGACCTCAAACATGACTGAGGGAGTTTTTAAACATTAAAATAAAAGAAACAAACATATGATATATATATAGTTTGATAATAAAAAAGCTATATGGAACAAGATCATGACACAACTATAAATGGAGGAATCGATTTTCTCGTCAATCGATCATCTGTTTGACTTTAACTGAGGAAGTTCAGTGTCGACTGAAGAATCTTGAGGAAATCAACAGACCAGCTTTCCTCCATTTTATCTGTGAACTTACTCGACCATGTTTTCTTGAACTCGACGCCGTGGAAGGTCACGCCGCAGCTGGACGGACGCGACGCCCGTCCTTACAGACAGATTCGCTCGGGGAGACATTTATCTACATTCACTTTCTCTCTGCAGCGAGACGCTCTGCCTCGCACCCTTTGATGCTGCTCCCTTTCAAAGTAAAACAAGACATGAATTTAACATCGCTGCTGTTTATCTCCACTGAGCCGCGTGCCTCTTTCAAATGCAGAAGATTTCCTGCGGCCATGTTGCTTAGAACAATTTAACAGTTCAAAGTTGTTTTAATGCGTCTGCGTGTGGCTGCGCTCACAACTCGCCTGCACTTTCAAAGACTAACAGTGGAATTAACATCAAACTCCGGCGTGTTGCTCCGTCTTCGAGGTTCCACTTGAAAGCAACTGTTTAACATCCATTTTTTATCAGCCATCTTTGAAGAAGTAGTGGAGATCTGGGTTCAGCGTGAGCCTGTGGTGGTTGGATTGGTTTGGCTGAGTTGTGTGTGTGATCCGTCTCGCTGCCTTCGGGTCACTGAGCTTTGTTTGTTCACTCCTTCTTCTTCTTCTTCTTCTTCTTCTTCTTCTTCTTCTTCTTCTTCTTCTTCTTCTTCTTCTTCTTCTTCCCTCTTTCTGCCGGTTCATCACTTCACCCTGAACTCAGCAGCGAGAAGAGATCCACGATCCGGCACATTTCACCTCAGACACGAACACGTCCTCAAACCTCTGCAAGATGTCTGCCCAAATAATATTTTATGTTTTTACATTAATTCTTAATCTGAAGTTAAAGTAGCTAAATTATATTTTCTATAACATTTTTTATTCAGTCAATGAATAAGACATGAAATCTTAAAACTGCTGAACTTTCATTTTCTTTATTCATTTAAAAAAGGTGCAGTGTCGAACTTTTCTCTGCAGTCGTTTGTGGTTTTGCTCGCTGGCGTTTTAAATATTAGTTTCTTCTCTTTATTAAACAAGGACAATGCACAAGTCTCAAAATGAAAAGAGATTTATGCCAGATTTATAAATCAGCTAATTTCTATTCCAGTGTTTATGGACGCTAACAGCAGTGATTCGCTATCGGACAGTAACGAGGTGGGCAGGGGTTAATATGATAGTCTGTAAATAATCTTAATCGCTCCCTGGTGGCTGCAAGTTCATAAATCCTGCCGTCTCTATGTGATATCAAAAACCGGCTTCAGAACACGGCTTCACTGTCACTACGGCAAAGACTGTAAATGACCTTTTGTGCAAAATGGCAGCGTTGCAGACATTTTGGCTTCATTTGTGGATTCTCTGGTTAGCATGCTAACTTCTGATAGAAACTGAGGAAAGATAAGAGTTGACATGTTTCTGTTTAACTCTTTCTTTCCATCAATCAAAATTAAAGTGTTTTCACTGCAAACCAACAGAACCAGTTTGATCCAGTCCTCTTCTGGTCTGAGGAACCGTTCACACCGGATGTTTAGCTTCAGACTGAAACAAACGAGGTGTGAACGAGCCTCAGAAGCTCGTTCAGATAACCAGTGGTCACCTGTTGTAAATAGAACTGGGCCTCAAGTGTTCAGCACATCATTACTTTAATAGGTAGAATTGCGATGGTGAGAAAATGTGATCCGAACGAAGTGAAGGTGTCAGAAGTCAGATTGTTATTCTACGTGAAGAGCAGCTTCTCAGCATCAATCCCCGGCTTGACTGAAGGTTTTGTGAGAGGGCCGCGCACGAGGCTGTAAAATGTTTTGCAGAAACTGGATCAGTTGTATCCAAAGCACGATCCTGCAGCTCAGAAGTGACCACACCATCGCTGGATCAATACATCAAGCTTAGTTCCCTGAGAGATAGAAAAGCAATTTCATCACAGATACAGAATTGTATAAAGAAGGCTGTCTTGCAGTGGTCTCTGAGGACGAGGAGCAGTTTCTAAACAACTTCTGAGGGGGGGGGGGGGGCACGAGGCCAGACGCCGGCGTGGGCCGAGAAACACCGGCTTCACAGTGGATGACTGGAAAATAAAAGTCACGTCCACTGATGAAGCCAAGTTTGAGGCTTGTAGCAGAAACAGAAGAGTCACAGAGAACAATACTGTGTTTAATGACCACGTTTGAATGTGGGGGTGTCTTCATTAGAGCTGGACACCTGCACCAGGCTGATGAAGAACCACCGCTGTGTTCTTCAGACGCTCGCTGAACCTCCGGAGCAGCAGGAAAATAATGACATGAAAAATACATCAAAACAAAGACAGAATGCAAGAAACCTATAGTTTTAATGTCTGATGTTCCATATTGTTTTCTACCGGATGAGCTTGATGAGCAGGAACAATATGAACTCAGACGACCGCCTGAATACAAGTATATACATAAACTGATACTCGTTGTATTTATGTCTTGTGTGACCTTGTCTGGTGTTTCATTTGTTTAGTTTTACATATTGTTGTTAAGCTCTTTATTACAGGACAGAACCTGTGGCCCATGTCGTATTCTATTAGATAAATATCTGGAAGCAGAAATCCTCCTCCTCCATATTGACTACATCAATGAAGAACAGTACGATACCTGACATACAATAAATGTAACCGTCTCATTAGAGCAGCAGCAGTTCAATATTTCAGCATAGATTTAAAATGTACATAACTGAAGCCTCTGCTCCAGTCAAACTGACGTCAGATGTCTATCAAAGCAGAGTCGTGCTCCTCTGCAGCCCCGGCCGTCGCCTGGCGCCGTCACGCGGAGCCGAGGGCAGCGGCGGTCACATCTGCCGCCGTTGCCGGGTGACAGCAGGAAACACTTTCCAGGAGCAACACTCTTCATTTAAAAAGTTGAAATATATTTAACCTTTGGAGCGCTGCGCCCTGAGTGCTCCAAATATGCGAAGCCGCCAGGAGCTGCGAGTGATTTCTTTAGAAATTATATTAAAGAGGAGTCAGAGCTTTTCTCAGCAGACGCATGACCCAAAGCAGCGCCGCAGCCGGAGTCACGACTGCCATCGTATCAAAAGAAACCTTTATCTCAGCCTGTTCCACGCAGCTCAGTCACTGCCACTTTATTCTGCTGCAACAATCAGACTTAACACAGGAACTTGAACTCGTAACCAAAACACAACAAACACACTGATTCATGTGTGTTCCTGCAGGAGCTTTGCTCTCAGCCACTTCACAGACGACATGGGAAACATGATCAGGACCGGTCGATTTCAGATTATTGATTCATAATAAGACTAAACTGGATTCTCAGTGTAACTCAACCCTCTCTCGGTTTCACTCCTCGACCTCGTTCTTCGTTTTCTGCATCGACACTTAACGTTTAATGGTCTTTTCCTCAGAATCCTCTTTTATCAGGACACTGTTAAATTACTTTTTTTATTCCCATTACTGGACGACATGCCATTAGGCACCGAGCGTCTCCACCAGATCTGGTTCGGATTGTGCTGCAGCAAAATTTAAAGAAGTGATTCCATCAGCACTTAATTCAATCCCACGTCTCAATGTAACAGAGGATTTCTATATGTTAACGTGAGTCTGAAGTCATCATCTGGTGGACAGAGCTTCGGGCTCAGAGCCAAAGACTCTGCTGCTCCTCGGGAAAAAGATAATAAAACCAGAGATTAACTCACAAATCTGCAAATTAAAGCAACAATTTAGCTGCGCTGCTGAAAGTCGCACATTTTCCTGACATTTTATGAGATGTGACGACACAAGCGTCCGAGTCTGTTGCTCCTGCCGCCTCCTGGTAGAATGTGTGGAAGCTTCCCAGTGAGCGAGTGGACGTGTTGATGAGGTTTCTAACACGTGACGGACGTGAAACTGGAAGAACACAAACATCTCAGGATGAAGAAGAGGAGCCGTACACGTAGAAGATGAAGACGTCCACTTGTAAACACGAGGAGGTTCCAGAGCTTCTGGTGATGAGGGCACCTCTGGAAAATGTGCAATAAGTTATCAACACTGATACAGTTTTACTCTTGCATCCTGTGATATATTTGATTCATAACTTTATTTAAATGCCCTCGCTGCTCTTCTCGTCCAACACTTGTGAACCTGTGACGAACTCAAGGCAGCTGGAGAGGAGTCATTACGTCGACCTGCGTGTGACCTTCACCGCAGCTCGGAGCTGATGTTCAGCTGCTTCACTTCATCCCACAGTCGATCATCTGGTTTTATTTTAACGCTTCCAACGCAGACATTCAACCGTAATCATCTCTTTTATGTTTTTCCTGGGTAATTCCCCCATAATCCTCTCTGTTTGCATGCTAGTGGGTCAAGGAGCGGCGTAACGGCGTCATGTGTGATTGCATCTTCCTCGGGGTCACCTTGTGCTTGAATGAGAACAGGCTCCGCCGCTCGTTTCCTCGTCTCCCACCATCTCTCTTTTTGTTTTCCTCTGAAGGGACGTTGAAGCTGATGAGAATAATCTACATGCCAGAGAGAGAGGGAGACGGGGGGGGGGGGGGGGGGGGGGGGGGAGAAAGACAGTGCGGTGAAACTTTGAGACGGAGGGTGATGATGTAAGTCCGAGGCAAGACGCCCGATACCCGCGGCCACTGATCCAGCAACTGGGATGCAAACCCTCGGTGAGCTCAGGTGGGGAGGTTTGAGTCTGTGTCGGGGGGGTGGGGGGGGGGGGTGCTCAGGGGCCTTCGACATCGTTGTCACTTCCTCTTTCTGCAGAAGTGTTTCAGAGGCGAGGAGCGATGATCAAGGAAGGAGACTTAAGATGCAGCCGTGACGCTTCTACACTTTCACCCTGAAAATCAAAGACAAATGCAAAAATATGTACATTTTAACCAGGGAACCAGTCAGAAAGGTTTTTATTCAAAAGCTCCTTTAACTTTGTCTTAGAACCGGTTTTTACTTGTTCCAGGATCCTGACGAAGATGAAACATGTCGAACACCGACTGTTATTACTTCTGCATCAGAACACGTTTCAAATTAATAACTGTTTAACTTTTTAACAAACCACATCTTCAGATACACAGAACGTAACGTTTCACGACTTTTCATCTGTGAACAACAACCGATCTCAAGTCACATCCCGTTTAAATCTAAATCTTTTCTTCTCTGACCTGTCGGGTGAATCATAAATATATATACGTCTCTTTATCTACATGAACATTTGTAATTATTCTTTGTTTGTTCTAATTTATGTGTCAGAAAAAAATTAATCTAAAGGTTAAAAATACAACATAAAGGAAAGAATGAATGTGATAATGTGAAGTTGCCTGAACGAACTGTTCAAATACATCTGATCGTGTTTGGAGAGAAAGAAACAGATAAATGATCCAAACGTCGAGACACGTCCTGTGTGTCACTGAAGCCTTCAGCCAATCAGAGCAGAGCTGTGACGTCACAGCTGGAGGGCGACGCTCGCTCCCACTTTGTTTAAAGGTCACGTGACACGGAGACGCCGGACGAAACCTCTAACCAGCGTCTCATCGAGTCCCCGCTGCAAAGACACGGAGTCAAACACACCCGTGGGTTTTGATTGAGCGATCCAGAGCATCCAAAGTTACACACGTTCGATTCTGCACATTGAGCTCAACACTTTCATTCATTGATCAGACTGATAATTATCGTCCTGATCGTCGAGTTCTTCAGGAACCAAACGTCTCCGATATCAAACCCCTGCAGTGGACGCACCACTCTGTGAAGGACAGACTGCACGTGTCCCTGGTGTCTGTGACTTCAATGTGTCAATCAATCGTGCAGATCAATGCATCAGCCGACAGTTACACCCCCCCCCCCCCCAGTTTAGAGACGGTGGGTTTACATCTTTCTATAGTTGGTACAGTGACAAGTTCATTTTCCAGCTGTCAAACCTCCTCCTGTTTATTTCATGGTCATATTTAATAATAATAATAACTTTATCTGTAGAGCTTTTATCTCAACACACGGCTACAAAGTGCTTCATGGCAAAAAGATGAATGAACTCAAATGAAAGGTTCAGTTCAAGAGACGAATCGTAACATAATGAGGTCAAGACCCTAAAATTTATAGAGAAAAATTGGTTTAAAATAAATCGTTTATTTATGTGACGGTCGTGTAAAGAAAATGAACATCTGGAAATCTGAGCTCCGGTTCTGAAAAGGCGGCGTCTTGCTCGGCGTTCGTCTGTGTTTCCTGCTCTTAAATCAAGATGAAGGCTCAGTCGTACCTGGTCTTCGTTCCTTCCTCCGCACGCCGAACACGTAAGAACACGGACGCCTCCTCTTTTTATCTCCTGGCACTTCAAAGGGAATCCATGCAAAATTTAACATGGCTGCTTTACCACCGGCGCCGCTCACAGATCCGTCCTCGCCGCATCAGAGCGAAGGCGTCTCACCGGGGGGAGGTGGGCGGCGGTGACAGGTGGCGCCGCTGCACAGTCACAGAGAAAAAACCCACCGCTGAAGCTTCCAGTGTTTCAGATAAGAACAGGAAGCAGCTTTATCACCTTCAGCAGAAGAAACAAGCATCAGAAGACATTTATTTTACCCGTAAAACTCGGCAGCTCCTCGTTCAATCGTCTCGTTCAGAGTCTGAAGCTGCAGCTTGAGGAGAGCGTCAGGTTTCCAGAGCAAACACAGAGTTTCTCCTCCTCAGCTGCAACAGCCGCTCTCCACCTTGGTTTGAGCTTTTAATGACCCGACATTCTCCCTCTGCCCGGAGTGAAGCCACAGACGTGCTGAGCGGTCGGTGGTCACATGAAAGGACGTGTCCAGAGTCCGATGCCCTGTTGAACGAGGCTGGAGGACAAAGACATGAGGAAGAGGGAAAAGCTCAAAACGGGAGATTTTCTTTTCTCGAAAAAACGTGAAGGTGAGAAAGAAACACTTCAGAGACGGGAGTGAAACGAGAGTTAACGTCCTGTGGTTGTTCGCCTCCGTCTCACGAGGAAGCTTCAGTCTACAGTCAGGGGCTCATCGCACGAGGTCACCTGTGACCTTTGACCTCTGATCAGGTGACAATGGCAGGATGAAGTAAATAAATAAATCAATATAACGTTTTTGTCTTTCTCTGTCACACACCACTCACACACACATGTGCCTTGCCCAAGGGGATCCAACCGTCAACCTTCTGGTTAGTGGACGACCCGCTCTACCTCCTGAGCCACAGTTGTGTGTAAATAAAACTGAGAGGAATCTGTCGGAGGTTTGTTTTCTTCAGGAGCTGCCGCAGGTGACCAGGTCACATGACCCCAACAACAACAACACATGAACCACCTCTGACCCAGATGTTGAAACTGATGCAGCATCTGGATCCTTTATTTACAGGTTGTTCATGTGACGTGTTATGAATCTGTCTTTAAGAAACAATTACATCTGTCCACAGGAGAATCTCTCCCCTGCAGTTCGACACATTCTTAACCACAGACATTCCTCTGACGACAGATAAATGAATCCAGATCATAAATGAATCCAGATCATGAATGAATCCAGATCATGAACGAATCCAGAATGAAAACACGGAGCGGCTCACTCAGACTCTGTTTCAGTTCCGGCCGTCGAGAGTCTCCCTGAGAGGAGTTTCATCCCCCCCCCCCGCTTGTTTACTTCATTACCTTGTTGCAAGTTTTTCAACAGCACTCCGAGCGATGGCTTGTCAATTATGCATAATGCATATTAATACTTGATTTTATTTGATTTGCCTTTGCTGTTAATCCAAGCACAAACAAGCCATGGGTCCTTCAGTGCGGAAGAGGAGCTGCGGCTCCACCGTCTATAGGAGATTTCTCCAAAACCACTAAATCTGAGTAATTAACTCCTTCCTTCACGCTCGGCGGAGAGGGGGTTTTATTTTAATGATTTGATTCACTGATCCTTTAAATTTAGCCCCGAAGGAAGAGATGCAAATAAAACTCTGTCTTCATTTATTGTCTTTGTGGCCTTTTATGCTGAATATTGAATCAGGCAATAAAAGCCTCATTGAATTTATGAAACGCAGAAACCAAAACAAACCTCGGGGGCCGATTCGTTCGGAGCGCCGTGTTCAGGCGTCGAGCGAGTCCGGGTGACTTCCAGTCGTGTGACACGCGTGTTCATCACCAGGCGCCACCGTCAACGTCGACATCAAGACGGAGCTCCACAAGGACAAAGGGTGATTGATTAGTCAAACAGGGACAACGTGTGTGTGTGTGTGTGTGTGTGTGTGTGTGTGTGTGTGTGTGTGTGTGTGTGTGTGTGTGTGTGTGTGTGTGTGTGTGTGTGTGTGTGTGTGTGTGTTGGTGAGAAAAGGGAGATTACACCTGGAAATACCCACGATGATCTGCACATCTATTCTAAACACAAACCAGATAAGACATCAAACGCAGCGGCTCCTTCCTACACCCGGTTTATCACCGTGGCGATGGAGGCAGCGTTCATCCTCCGCAGCCGACGGTTGGCGTCTGTCAGATACGAGTATGAATATGGATGTGGGAACATTTGACGGCGGCTGCATTAACACGTGGAAGTCGACCGCTCTCGGTGATGTGGAGCGGGAGGATTCACGCGGATCCTCGAGCTGAGCCGCTCCCACAGATGGAAACGAAGCAGGAAGTCGCTGGTGTCAAATTAAAAGCATTACAACTGATTAAGTGCGAGAGAGAGATGTGGTTTTATTTTCAAAGAAGATGAATCCATCATCTGCAGTTCTGCTCCTCAGTCTGTTTTTAAGATGCTGCCACTTCTCCCCTGACGGGTCCCGATTCTGGAGGTTTTACATTCATTAGGCAGCAGATCCGACACGAGGGGAACACGGCTGCTGTCGGGTGGAGATATCGAACATGTGACCTGCACCCGAACGAGCTTCAAACAGCAGGAAGCGTCTCAGAGTCGGAGGCGTCACGGGTTTGTTCCAGAGTTTCATGTGATCGGTTAGTTCTGGTTCCACATTGGAACCTGTCGTCATCAGCCACGTGATGAAGGTGTGAGTCCTGATGTGACCACATGGGGTCCGAACCGGAGTCCTGTGATGAACTGAAAACAACTTTCTGTCCCGTTGGTCTTTTTGACTTCTCACCAGTATAACCAGGCTCTTTTCCTTTTGTTCACTCATCTGGACGCAGACATTTTAATGGGAAAACAATTCCCAGTTTGAAATCTGTGATTTTCAAACTGTCGTCTGTCGACCTCCGTGTTTAGAATCACCGGTTTTAAACTTTGGAAAAGACGATTTGAGTCCAATCAGACATTTGGGAGGATTTATTAAATATGAAGAGGTCACTTTGTTTCTTCTACTTTCTTTTCTTCCGTCTGTGTTTTGCTTCTGTTTTCGTTGTCACTGCTTTTCTATCAGTTTTCTTTCCCTTTGTCTGTTTCCGTTCTTCTTACTTTACTCTTCGTCATCTCTTTGATTTGTTCTGATCTCCTCTTCTTTCTCCTCTTGTCCTTCCTAACTTCTTCTTTATTACTTTCTCTTTGTGTTTTCACAAAATGTCATTTTTGATTTTCTCTCCTTCCTTTTCTTTGATGATTCTTTTGTTTCTTTTGTTCTTCTTTGTTTCCTGTTGTTCTCTTCATAGTTCTGACATTGACTTTAGAATATTTAATAATTTTGTTTTTGAATTTGAGTCATGCCGAATGTTTTCAGGGAACCAAAAAAACTGGGTTATGGTTTTTCAGGAGAAGCACGTGTGTGTGTGTGTGTGTGTGTGTGTGTCTGTCTGTCTGTCTGTCTGTCTGTCTGTCTGTCTGTCTGTGTGTGTGTGTGTGTGTGTGTGTGTGTGTGTGTGTGTGTGTGTGTGTGTGTGTGTGTGTGTGTAGTACTACCCTACTTCACCTCCTCTAATTGCAATTACCATCCGCAGCCCGGGCTATTATCATTTTGACAGTTTACAGAAGTTTCTTTATTACCGAGCTGAAAGCGTCTAAGTGGGTTAGGTGTCCTGAGCTTTGCGTTGGCGCTCCTGACAGACTCCGGCGTTCTGCTCTTTAATTGCTTGCACCTCAGCAGGTCGGAGGCGAGACGCTCGCGTCCCCCATCACCGCTGCTGCCGCCGTCCCACCAGAGACTCGTCTGCTTCATACAGCCGCGGAAAAAAGAAACAAATCTGACAAAATGAACTCCCGTCACAGGAGGTTCATTATTTAATCTGACCTCGAGTCCACGTCTTATTGAAATATTTACCTCTACTGTAATTTTAAACAATGTGATTTCTGGTTGTACATTTTCAAAGGTTGACTTTAATTCTTTTCATTTAACAAATATACGTTTTTTTGAATTGATGTGTCGTCCTTTCTGGATTCAAACATTAAAGCCAAGTTCCTGAATCTAACTGATGAAATTGAGACAGTAAGAAAGAAAATGTGAAAGAATAAACATGAAACTCTTTCGTCTGCGTTGGAGATGTTTTGGTTTCATTTATGCAAAGAGGAAGAAAACTGAAATGTGTCGTTCATCTTTATTTAGTGTTTAACTGCAGTTTTGTTGTAGATTCACTCAAATTGATGAATTTCACCATCAGTTACTTTATAAACACATTTCTATCTTCTCTTCAGTAGACTGACATCACGCTCCTGCAAACACCTGCAGGTGAAGGAGGGTCACTCCCTCTCCGGCAGGTGTTTGGTGACGTGCGTGTGTGTGTGTGTGTGTGTGTGTGCACGTGTGTTTGCTGCCTGTGCACGTCCTGCGGGGGTCAGCAGTGGTTTATGGAATAATCTGTTGGACATAAATTAATTGTCAGAGCTGTCAGAGTCTGGAGCAGCAGCTCGGAGAGGCAGCTCTGGAGAAAGATTTGAAAGATGATTTGAATATTTCTCTCTCCTTCCCCCAGTGTCACATTTGATTTGACAGACCTTAATGGCTGCAGACATTGGAAATTCAGCAGCGCTGGAATTACTGCTGGGATGGAAATCTCCTCCGCTGCTGCTGCTCCTTTTTTCATCTTAGAAAAAAGGGATCAAGAACTTTTGCCTTGTTAATTCTTTCTTTTGTGTCTTTGATATTTTGTCAAGCTTCAGCGACGGATGCTGTGAATTTCTACAACCAAGAGAAGAGTGTGTGTGTGTGTGTGTGTGTGTGTAGATTACACATGCCTGTGTTTCATATTCATAATCTCCACCTGTGGAGAAGGAGCCTCTCGCTCACCTCGCCTCCATTTTTAATCTCGTGCCGTTTCTCATAATTAATGCAGCAGCTCTGTAGATCCACAGGTATCAGCCTGCAGCTACTGACCCAGTCACACACACACACACACACACACACACACACACACACACACACACACACACACACACACACACACACACACACACACACACACACACACACACACACGCACGCACGCACACACACACACACACACACACACTATAGAATTTACATTCTAAGTATAACACTTCTATTCATGTGTATTCCAGTTTCTTTTTCTACATCCAGGAAGTAATTACTATTCCCTTTACCAGTTATTTAGTGTAACTCTACTATAAACTACTGCAGATAAATTATAATCTGATTATAGAATATTGTGTTTTGTGTCACGTTGTCTTCAAACTTTAGAAACAACCACATACTGGAGCTCGTGTGTCTGTGGACTTGGAAACTCTTTTTTCTCACAGGAGCTCGACCCACATGGATTTACTGGGGCCAATGTCGATACTGTCAGGGTTTAATATTTTCCAGTGCTTAGTTTCCACCATTTCCAAGGTGTTTTCAGTTATTTAGTATCTCCTCCTGTTTCATGTTTTCACACTCCGTGTTCTGTTTCGTGTTTTATTTTGTAGTCTCTGTTGCTTGTGTGTTCTTTCTTCACTTCCTGTCTGTGATTGTCTGCACCAGTCCTCATGTGTTACACCTGTGTCAAATTGCCCCTGCCTTTCCTGTGTGTCTGTATTTAAGCCTCGGTTCTTCCCTTTGTCCTGTTCGGATCGTCGTCGTATGTCTCTGGTCGTATGTGTTCTCGTGTCTACCCGTATACCCGTCCTAATCTCCTGTCCTGTCCTCCTGTCCGGATCTCCTGCCCTGCTATCCCTGTACTTCTCCCTGTACTTCTGTATCCCGTGTCTCCTGAGCCTCTGCACCTCTGCACCCCCCCGTGTAAGCTTCCTGTATTTTTCCCTTTGTGCTCCCAGTTTGGTTTGTTAAAGATTCGTTTTGATTAAAATTATACCTTTGTAAGTTTAAACTCTGCGTCTGGGTCCAACTGCCCCCCACACCCTGACAGATACTGATATTAAAGAATACAAAACTTCCAGTTCCAATATATCAGCCGATATATACATAAAAAAAAATTGATTCCTAAGATGTTATCAAACTTGTATAACAAATAAATGTAATTGACCAGATATAAAACCAAATAAACGGAACAGGAATTAAGAAAATACACATTTTCTGCCTCATTTATTCTGAAAAATGAACGTTAAGTAAATGCAGACTCTCACATGTTAATATAAAAACAACGTTTAACTATAGACGAGCTGAGCAGCAGCTATTTTAATATAAATTACAAACACATCTTGATGTTTGATCCTGAATCCGTGTGACGACTAAAAGCCTGAACGTGCCGAGGGTGTGTTCTTCTCTGCTGATCCGACACAGGAGCATTAATCAGAGCTTCAGGATGAGAGAAGAACCGTGATGACAGTTAAATACACGGTTTATCATCTTTTTCTCCCAGTAATTAAACTGAGCGAAGGCTGAGGACGCTGCAGTGAGACGCTGGATCGGCAGGGACACACCTTCTGTACCTTTCTTTCCACTGGAGCGTTTAATGAGAAATTACGGCGACGAGGAAAAAAGTATTTTTAACAGAGCTGCACAAAGAGAAAAGTCTGTCTCTGGAATGAAGATTCAAAAAGCAGAAATATGAAATTAATGAAACTGCAGCAGGAGAAAATCACGTCCGGACTCTTTTAGAAAGAAACAACAGATGAGAACGGTTTCATCACCTGTTTCCATCAGAACTGCTCGGACTCGGAGTGAATGGATTTCCGCTGCGTTCGGACGAGGCCGAGACGAAGAAGAGGAGCGAGGAAGGTTTCAGAGCGGTAATCTGGTTTGGAAGTCACGGCTGGTCCATACACTCCCAGTGAATTTCCTGCTGTAAATGGGGGCTAATGGGGGAAAGGTCTGTGTAATCCTCTCTCCATTAGCTGCTCCGCCTGGCCTAATTGCCCAGCCGAGCCTGAACAATTTTGTTAGACGTAGCCGGGGTAATTACGGCTGCTTTGGCTAAAAATAACAGCCGCCCCGAATCAGGCGGCGGTTTTCTTTTCTCTTTGTCCTCAAACAAAACCGTCTCCGTCCTCCACCCACCGGCGGCTCCTCGCCGCTGGGACGGGCCGAGCTGTAAATAAAATGAATATGAGGCCACGCTGTGATGGAGGCTGACGGCGGTGGGCTGAGGGAATCAAACCGGCGGCGGTTTGTCCCTCCACGGACACGTCTCTGCTCGTGGTGATGAGCTGATGGGATGGAACTGATCATCCCGCTCCGACTGCCATCAAGCGGCGACGAGAGTCGATGTTTCATGTGTAAATCAATCGGGAAGAGACACCAAGAAAACAAGAGTACCACAACCCACAATGCACTGCTCCGTGTCTCGTGACGCAAGTCAAACAGATCCTCACACGATGCGTCACTGCTCGATGTTTACTCTCCTATATCACGTGTTCTCCTGTTTAGAGAAAGATGCATAGAACAGAGATATTTATCATAATAATATAGCTCTTATCACATGAGCTGTTCTGTGGCTGCAGCATCGAGCTCCGGCATCAAACCTGCATCACTCAGCTCACAGACTCAGGAACAGCATCACAAATACATTTCAGAATTGTATTAATAATGTTAAGTGACTTTTTCTGACCCAGTCCTGTGTTATTCTGGTTGTTAATTACAAAATTTAAAGAATATTTGTGTGCCTTGGACCTTTTTTCTGTTTTGCATCATGCAAATCAAATCACAGCAACACAAGACGGTTAGAAAAGACGACAACAGGCCTCAGTCTCACACGTGGAGGATTCTCAGTGTCATGAATTACATTTGGTCTCATTTCCCAGGATGCTCCAGGTGAGGTTCACGTTGTTTCAGTGTCTTTGGTCCGAACCCGACGGAGACGCCTCCTCTGCTGACGGGACGTTTAAGAAAGTCGTGACAGAAAAGTTTCTCTTTCTTTCTGCCGCGGCAGCCGAGAGGAAACTGAGTTATTTTAAATGAAGATTTGTGTTGTAATCTTCGCTCCATCCTTCCTTCCTTCCTCCTCCTCTCCAGACAGATTTACCTCCCGCTCCGTCAGCCCCTGCCTCCATATTTATCCCAGCAGCCCTTTCTGCTGGCCTGGCACTTGTGTTTATGTAGTGCCGTGATTGTTGATTTATATTTTGACAGCGTGCATCTGCGTATTTTGCTGATGTGTGTGTTTTTTTAAAATTTATTTGTGTGTGCGTGCACTGGGCTCATTGTATGTGTGTATATCTCAGGCGCCGTGCGTGTTGCTAACAGAAGCTATTGACTTGTTGTAAAGCCGCGGTCCTTGAGAGTATTTATGAGCGAGGAAGCAGAGCAGCTCGGTGGCATTTTCCCGTCGCTGAAGCAGAACGACTCTCTCCACTCTCTCTCTCTCCTCGCTCTGACAGCCTCTGCTGAGCAAAGAGACACGTTACCCAGAGTTCATAGCGTTTCCCCCGTCCCCCCCTCTCTCTGTATCCATCCATCCAAAGCTATCTGACGAATCCATATGGAAGATTGTTGATGACAAAAGTATTGAACGCGCAGCGAGACGAGCTGTAATCGATGTGGAAGTGAGGGCCTCGTGAACTCAGGACTAATCGTACATGTTGTTGTTTCCTTATCAAATAACAAACAGGAAGTGCTGCCACTAATATTTTACACGGTTCTGGTTTATGGACTTTAAAGTTTTGGGTCAATGTTTTTTTCTCTCCGCGACTTAAAACTTTGGATTTTTGAAAAGTGCTGAAATGGATTTTTTAAGCTCAGAAAAAAGGTTCAGTGAAACATCGAGATGGACGAAGGAAACAGGATTTGTTTGTGTTTACTTTGTGTTCTTTTATTCAAAAGAGCGACAATAAACATGAATTAACGTGTAAAAAAGATTTAAGGAGTGGGGGGGTGGAGCCTGGCTGAGAGCTAGAGGACACGCCCACCTACACCAGCCACCAGCACCAATTGGACGGTACTAGCTGTCAATCACACTGTGGTATCCTTTCTCTAGACTTCTATAGAAACTACCAGTGGAGTCGCCCCCTGCTGGTCACTACACAGAACAATCATACATAATAACTGAAGCTCTGAGACGTTTTCTTTTAACCGTGACCTTCAGGGTTTGGAACAAGAAGCTCTTAAAAATAAGACGTGAGAGATTCTACATCTGAGTTATTTCAAAGTGTCAGAAATTAAACTCGTTATCGGCAGTTTCCCAATATCAAGCTCGGGTTTGGTCCAAAAGGACTCGACTCATAATGAGGAACAAGTAATAAGTAAGTTTGTCTACGTTTAAATAATTCTTAAAGAGCAGACGATGGTGACGTTCATCAGCTACTTGTCATCTTCAAAGCTCGTTTCAGCTTCACCAGGTCACTTCTCACTGGAGATACATTAAATACAGACATAATGAAACTAGCAGAGGAAATAACTCAGCCACTGAAAAACATATTTAATACCACAATTAATATTTAAAGGACTTGTAACTAAATCACAGCTTTTTCTTTCTGGGGATAAAACGATTGCTCAACTAACCTTTTGTATATTTAGATTTTTTTCAGCAACCTGCACAAACAGTAGTGACTTTATTTAACACTGGAATTAATTATATCAGTTGCTCTTTTCTTTTGGATGTAATTTGTCTCTCGTCATACCTCTAATGTTATTAAATGAACAGATATTCTTATAGAGTTTGGTCGTGAATAAGCCTCCGTACCTCCGCGTGTCGATGACCGATCCGAACGTGACCTGCGACCGATGCACAGCTTCGTTCTCTCTGCCGACTCTAAAGGAGACGAATGGACAGAAGGAGTCACAT